>NW_015661991.1:867022-931910 GCF_001515625.1 Sinocyclocheilus rhinocerous | reverse complement strand
TGCTGGGTTTGTCCCTATTTTACCCAGCACTGGGTTGTATTTAACCCAGCATTTCTTAGAGTGTAGTAGTGCTACTACTACTACTAAAGTAAAGTTTGCAAAAGTCAGAAATAGAAAAAAAGTAATAAAAATATGATGTGCAACAGAATAGACCTACACTCCCAGAATAATAATTTACAAATGTTGGATTTGAAACTGTTTTTTTTATTATTTTTTTTATCGTATCCATAACAGTTTAGTGGCAAATTTAGTGGCTGTTTTTAAGTCACCTATATGCATGTCTTAGCTTGAGCAGTTACACTTACAGTACATTTAGCCAATGCATGCACACAATTGAGGGGTTGAATGATTTTGTACATGAATGTCTAGAGCCAATTCGTTTTTTGTTTTTTTTGTCTTTACTTGTCATAAACTTTACATTCTCAGAATCTGAACTGTGTTTTAAGAAACTTTCTATAATAGTTTAATGATGCCTTTGTTGAATTGTTTTCATCAATTTTTGTTCTTGGCAGCAAAATGTCTTTAAGGTCAAGGGGGCTGAATAATTTTGATTGCAATTGTGAATGTCCTGCCATTCATGTAAAGAAAAAATCTGACAGTAGTAAAAAAAAAAAAAATCTCCATCATAACTTCCGGTCTGAGACGCTGTGACGCTAGGCTCTGCAATTGTTCTGTTCTTGTTAAACCACGTGGGGGCGTTAATAGGCCATATTTACTCTCTCCCGTTCATGGCTCATGAGGCTTCTGTATGAATGTTTTCATCCATTTATTTATTCATTCGTGTGTTTATGACAACAGGAAATATTGTTCCTTCCCTTGCAAATCAGTCAAATATAACCCATGGAAAATACCCTGATCCATCATCCCAAACTCTAAACAGAATAATCTAATTAAAATGTGGTTTTAATTAAACTGAACTTGCAATATGCAAGCCACCTTTCCTTGTGTATCTTGATATCACTGAATGAAAACTTGCATTTGCTTCAACAGGATAAGAATCTGTGATATTTCAGCACTTAGTGACTAACAAGCTTCAGGGATGTGAAGTGTGGTGTTATTTGGATACATTAAAACAGATGTCAGAATGTATTTTTGCTCTGCCTTTTAAGAACAAGCACACTCATGTAAATATGAAGCATACTGTTGTTTTTTGTGATAGTATCCACACTGAAGCACAACACTGTAACTATGGAGTGAGATAATAATGCACCGATGAAGACCACACAGTGCTTGCTGAAGGCTTTGGAAAGCAGGAACGCTGTCACACATGAAAGTGATGCAGTGTGTAGGTCTCGACCTCAAACCCAAAACCCCCTATCTGTCTAATGTCCAGCCAGAAAGAAGGTTTCGTCCAGGGTCACTCTGAACACTTATCAGCACTTACAGGTCTTGAAAGCTTTTTTTTTTCTCACCCACTTGAGTCTGGTAATGGAAAGAATTTTGGAGTTCACTCTGGAGTTGGATTTAGGGATGCAGGATTGTGATGTTTACATAATTTTTTTTACCATACTAAGAAAGGGATCTGTGAATATATTAAAAAAGTATGTGAATTTAATTATGATCATATAGAAATATGAATGCATGACCAGTGACCATATCGTATTTTTAAGACACCACAGGTAAAACCATTGTCTTCTTGAAAGCATCCAAAACACACTTTTAAGTTTATTTATTTATTATTTAAATTACACTTTTCTATTTGCATTTGTGAATTTTAATTACAATACATATCTTTAAAGGCTGTTTTTCTTAAAATTATTTTTTTTCTCTCATGCATTTCATCATTTCTCAGGTTTTTACAGAGAGGTTTGTTTATATTATTTGCCTTATTTACAGTATATAACATTTTAGTCCTAAAACATGGTGATTTTTTTTCTCTCTGTAAAAAAACTTGAACTTGAATAAAATAAAATAACAAATAAATAAAATGGGGACAAAAAAGTATTTCGAACCTGGCTTCAATATCAATGTCCAGATTTATGCTTTGGATGTTTATACAAATTAGTGCATATTTTCTGAATTATTTGCATATTTAAACAGCATTTCAGAAAACTTCTTACAAAAAAAGATGTCAATGTACTGTGATTAATCAAGTGGACCATATTCACCTGTGGCATCTTTCCTTAAATTATGGATTTGATAATTAGGCTGTTATTAGAGATTATAAAAATGATGCATAGTCACTCACAGATAATAGATTTATAATATTGCCCATCTCAGACTTTATGGGTGAGAACCTATTAACACAAGTTTGATTGCTCTTATACAAAAGTTAAAAAAGAGTTAATATTTAGTAACTTACTTTTTAGATACAATAGTCCAGTTACAGACTGTTTTTTGCTCCACCAATAAAAATCGAAACAAGACGAACTCAAAGTTAACAAATTCTCACAATCCTAAATCACAATTGTCAGATACATTTTTACTTTAAGTGACTTTAAGGAACGAAGTGAATGAAATACCCATATCGATCAACTGCTAATATGAATATTTCTTTTCTTATGTAAAAGTGTATGCATGTACTGTATGTAACAGACAATGACTAGATGTGCATGTAAAAACAGGTAAAAATGACGAGGCTTTGATCTTTCTTTTATTGCAAGAGTATGGCTTAACATAAATAAGGCAACAACAAATGTTTCAAATGGAAAATACACAGCAAAAAACTTCAAACAGTTTTACAACATGTCCGATAAAAGGTGCTACTTTAACTAAAGGCCTAACGACCTGCTTTCATAGAGGCACACGGGCGCCTGCGTGTAGGTTTCTGAAATGTAAGCCACCTCTGAAACAGAAAGAAATGAAGAAAAGACAGAGGCTGTGTGAGCAAGTAATTAACAAGCCTTGAAGAAAGACAGAGAAGAGAAACATGTCAGACGTGACGTGCAGATGAAAGAACCAGAGGCAGGCGGTTAGTGTCATGCAGCGTGCATTTCCACAGCTGTGAAACAGGTCAAAGACGCTACGAGCGAATGCAATGAGTGACCTTGCAGACCATCACCTTTGGATCAGCGTTGCTCACAGCAAGTCAGGAGCAGACGCAGTGGAGAGGTCGAAAAGGACTACAAGTGAATAAAAATGGAGAAACATACATGAGAAGTGACTCATATTAAAAGGCAGCTTGTAAACAGTGTTTCGAAACGATTTGCTAATGCACAAAAATGGATTTAACAGATTTTATTATCCATGCTTTATTTCATGCATGTCATTTGATGATCTATATGCAATCACCATTCCTAACAATTGCCTTCCAGTGTCAACAAAAAGTATGTTTCATATTATTAATACTTCTCAGTTAGTTCCGACTTGGAAAAAATTTGCACTTTAATTGCACTTAAACGTGTTACTGTAAAATCTATAAGTACAGTATTACCCTGCCCTCAGACAGCACATCATAGGTAGCAAATGACATCAAAAGAAACCGCAGTAATAGTCCAGTGAATCAAATGAGAGGACGTTCACAAGACTGCCAAAGTAGTGTTTCTGTCACGATTCGTAAGTGTGACACAAAACTGGTGTATGATTGAGACTACACTCTAAAAAATGCTGGGTTAAATATAACCCAGCGCTGGGTTGAAAAGGGACAAACCCAGCTATTGGGTTGTTTTGACCAACCCAATAGCTGGGTCAAAACAACCCAACCGCTGGGTCAAAACAACCCAACCGCTGGGTCAAAACAACCCAATAGCTGGGTCAAAACAACCCAATAGAATGTGCATTTGGGACTGTTCATGAGAACTCTACAAGTAAGCCTGAGAACTTTTGTTACATAGAGGGATGCATGATATATCTGTATTCATATTAGACAGCAAATGTGACTTTTTGATGTTATCTGAATCGGTCCATTAGGTAAAGCTTGATAAATGATATGATTGATAAATGATAGCCAAATGATCATACGACCCCAGATTTAAAAACCAAAAATAATGAAATAAAATAAAAATAAATGTTTAATCAGAGCCTGTACGATTTATTATTTTTTATTGTTTTATTTTATTTTAAATGTGTTCTTTGTTGTATTATCATAGTTATGTATAATTTCTTTATTCCAATGGTTCATAGTACATCAATTTGTTAAAAGATTTTGGAATTTAAAAAAAAAATGCTTTGTTGTTGCATCTATTGTTGTCATCTATTGGCTTCAAAATATAATTATTGATATCCGCTAAAATGTCCAAATCTGTGCATCCCTAGTTACATATAAAGCACACATGTAAGAACATAGTCTTATTTCATTCATCATCAAGTGCGCTCGTTCCTGTTGGTGTCGTCAATCAGGCAACCTGCGTTTGCGTCAGGTCTGAGGAGGAGGGGCCGGGTGAAAAAAACTCGCTCCAATATTTTGAATTTGGATTGCAATACCTAGTTCAACCACTCGGTGTCAATCCTACATACAGCACCTTTAAAGTTAAACTTTAAGATGAACACTATGGACAGCATCTGTTTACAAAGGAAATAACTGAAAAAACAGCACAAATCACATTTACAGTAATGCTCTTTCAATGGAAGTATACAGGACAATGAATGAATGAATGAGGCATTTGGAGGAATGAGACAAGACAATACACAGGATTAAATGTTAAAATGCAAAATGCTCACACTGTTTTGAAAGTCCAGCCACAAGACAACACATAGTCACTGGTGTGTTACACCACTAAAAAATGTCACATGTTTGACAATGTTACAGCTCAGATAACAGATAAACCCTCTGGAATGCCTTGTCCCATGCACAGACTTCCATTGTAATTCTTGTTTGTTTTAACAGTATGAAGGATAAGATGCTGTTATTTTCTGTGATAGTCGACAACATTTTCACAGATGCTGTCAATAGATTAGCTTGCACTGAACCCGGAACATTCCTTTTAACAGCCGTGCTGTATGTTTTTCATAAGAAATGTAAACGTGCGAGAAGAATGTGACTTCCATGTTCGTGAACGGTTAACAGAGCAGACGAGACGTGTTTGCAGCTTGATCGGTCAGGTTTTGTAAACTTGCAGTCTCAATAAAGAACTATCATTAATAACTAAAAGCAGAACGTCACTCTTACTCGTGCATATGAAGGCAGCTCACTCATTAAAGTGCTTAAAGTTCACTCCGTGTTTGACACTTTTTTCTCTTTACGCAAACCTTCGTAACTGAGGAAGGCTTTGGTAATTTGTGCGCAATCCAAACCAGGCCATTTCATTTCTACTCTCTGAAAAAGTAGGACATTTCAGATCGTTCTGTTCATATTAACCCTTTTAAAGGGTCCTGACGATGTTTCTCTCACATTAAGACCCAGTGGCCCATGTGCTCTTCCAGCCAGTGCTGCAGAGGCTGTAGATTGAGCGGCTCGGCCTCTGCGTACATTTGGACGAGCTGTTCATGGAGAACGGCGAGCAGAGGCAGACTCACACTGAGAAGTTCGTACAGGAAGGCATAATCCTCGGCATTATCCCGCAGGTGGACTCCTGTGGCCCACGCTTTACCATGCAGCCAGTTAAACACACGGCTAGGCACAGCACACACGTGCAGCGGCCAGCGCAGGCTTCTCTTCAGTGAGGACAGGATACCTGGAGACTCGTCCTGGAGACGATGCTCACGTCCCTCTGGACTCCAGCTGGAGCCGTCGTGGGATTCGTCATTACACGTCTGAAGAATCAATATTAAGATGGGTGTGCTGTAAGACAATTACTGATGAATTATTAAAAAAAGAGATTAAGCATAAAGGAGTTTTTACCGTGTGTAGAATTGGTGTCCTCCCATTCTTGACTAAGGGTTTCCGTTGAGCAAAGTGGAGTTTGCAGTACAACTTTCCTACAGGAGCAAAAGAAAGCATTAGTATTAAGGTGTGGTCACATTTACTGTTCCTCTGTGAAATTTTGTCGGCGAACTCAAGTCATTTCAATAGGAATCCAAGCATTCTGGAGTTTGGCTTGAGGACGGAAAAGTTCTCCATGCAGATTATATCTGGTATCTTAACCAACAGAAAGCTGCTTGGTTTGAAAGTGACTTTACTGTGAGCTGCGTTTATTAAATTGACACCTCATCTTGACTTCGGACATTTAGAAACAATGCCTGCATCTTTCAAACTGTAATCTTATGTGTATATGATTATATTTGCTGTGTAATGAAAATTTAAAACTATAAACTACTGTCAGTCTTGGTATGATTCTCCTTGTGATCGCTTGGGTCGCTATCACAAAAAGCTGACCTCTTTTTGCGATGTAAGAAATAGCCTGAAATTTAAAGGGACAGTTCACACAAAAATGAAAATTCTGTTGTTAATTGCTCGCCCTCATGTTGTTCCAAACCTGTAAGACCTTCGTTCATCTTCAGAACACAAATTAAGATATTTTTGATGAAATCTGAGAGCTTTCTGACCCTGCATACACAGCAACGCAACTGACATGTTCAAGACATTGTTAAAATAGTCCATGTGACATCAGGGGTTCAACCTTAATTTTATGAAGCTATGACAATACTTTTGTGCGCAAACCTCCCTCCCCCCAAAAAATAATGACTTTATTCAACAATTTCTTCTCTTCTCTGTCAGTCTTCGACACAAATTTACGACAGTATGCGCGAGGTGCTCCTGCGTCGTGGTATCATCAAAAATATCTTAACTTGTGTTCCGAAGATGAAGGTCTTACAGATTTGGGACAACATGAGGGTGAGTAATTAGTGACAGAATTTTCATATTTGGTGAACTATCCCTTTAATGGGATACAGCAGTTTACACAAAAATTAAAAAGATTTTCAATTAAAAACTGCTTATTTTGGTCTGTTTGTCATACAAAGTTATCATATGGTTTTAGAACACTTAGATATAGTCATAGAAGTACCTGTAGGACTACTTTCATGGTGATTTTTTTTAGAGCTTGACAGCTCCATTCCCTCCATTCTCCATTCCGGTTTTGAGCAATATGAGGGTGAGTAATTGGCTACAAGTTTGTTTTGCTATTCGGCCCAAATCAGTTTTCTAAAGTGTTTTTGAAAAATCACATACCCTGCCTTTAACACTCGTTTTAGGGTGAACTATTAAATGAGAAACAGTGAGAATGCATTACAGGCCTTTCACAGTACCTTCCTCTGAATCGAAGGAATGCCCTCCCTGGCGCAGTGGAGCTCTGCAGGTATGACAGCGGAAACATTCCCTGTGGAAGTGGAATCCCTCTGCGCTGAGCCTCTCCACTACAAACACCCGTTTCTTACACGCATGACACACATCTCCCAGACTCTGAGGAAATTCTCTTTTTAAGGAAGGCTGGGGAAAAAAAGAAAAAAAAACCGGTCAAGATTGTGTCGATTAAGCATGCTGAAACCTACTGCAATATCTGTATGGCCTACTGCAATTGCCAAAATTATGCAGTATATATTCAAACAGTACTGGGTACTGTATCCCACAATGCAGTGTGCTTGACTTTTCACTGTTATAAATGAGCCAGAAGTCATTTCAGAAGTACATTTCAGAAGTAAACACACAAGTAATTTCAGTTTTTATACAAAACTGTATTAAAAATGCTACATTTTTAAATCATATTTATTTTTGAGATAATATGGATGTCACATAATGACTTAATTAAACATGCAAAATGCAGGTCATTTGAAATGGTGTTGCATTTTTCATAGTTCCTCACCATTTTTTGAAAGCATTACTGAACAGTATATAAACCTCTATGAGAGATTTAATCTAATTTTCTCAATTTACATGTGCAACCATGGTAACATTTTTTGGAGTTTGATAGTCCCAATCCCCATACGCATTTGATTAAAGAAGAAGAAGCTTGGACATTTTGCTGTCTTTCAGGGAAGTAAGATAGTCATACAGGTTTGTAACAACATTAAGGTCAGTAAATGATGAAATGCACTGAACTACACAGGATGAGTTCATAAAATTCCTAGATTAATTCATATTTGTTTTCAGATTAAAAACAATTGACCAGCTGATCTGTGGCTTACCGGAGTGTCAGAGCTGCTTGCCTGGGGCCTATGATCATTTTCATAGAGGGTAACCAGAGAGTCAGCTCTAGCAGACGCTATCAGAGACACTTTGCCTACTGTGCGCTACCAGCCAATGGGAGAGCAGGGACAGAAAGTGGAGAAAAGAGAATGAAACAGAAGGATAAAGCAATATAAGGCAGAGCATGAGAGGGCATGCTGGGGAAAATCTGAGAGAAAAGAATTCAGAAAACCTTTCTGTCAAACAGCGAGTTTGATTGATTCGATAGATTCTTTTGAACCAGACTGCATTGTCCTATTTCATAACTCACTGAGCTGCATAAATAGGCACCATCTTAAAGCATCACAGGAACATGGTGTAAGACAGGCAAGATGTATCAAACACTCCTCCTTTTTTTTAAGTTAGCACTGCACTCATCCTTAACAAAGATGCCAATTCTGAAAAGCATTACACATGTATACAGTACTTTATTAATATATTGTAAAGTATTGTTTAAAAAGGAATTGTAATATTTTATAGCACAATAATTATGTGATGTGTATTTGAATGCTTATTTTTCATGTTGTTAGCTTAGCAACATGCTAACATCAGACTACTGAAATGAGTATGTTGTGTTTCCTGTGCAGAGTGATATGTGCTGACTTAGAAGGCAGGCGTTCACGTCACTCAGGCTCATTAGAAATATATAACTCTGGATACATTTCTACAAAACCTGAAATAAGTAGCTTCAGGTACGTTTTGCTACACTGTTCAGGAGACACGTCCACCAGAGGCACTGTAACACTTGTTTTCTCCATTGCTGATGCAGGTTTATTAAATAGCAGTGTCTTGAAAAATAAAAATAAAAACGCATTTTTTGATGCTGCTTTAGCTTCCTTCTGCGAGGTTTTCAGCTCTTTTGTTGAGTGTCGTGACTCATGTTCGACAGGACTCGTACCTGAGCTCTCTGCATGGTAAATGTGATGCTGTACTAGGTGAGCTACCGAGCAAGTTTACTATGTCAGAAAATCCATATATATGGAGCTGCTTATGTGCTGCTTAAGTCAAAATGTTTTAATTAATAAATCATGCACTGTGGTAAAAGCATACCAAAGTTATAAAAGTTATACAATATAATTGTTTTAATCAATAATCTGCCCCTGTAATCATAATTTGTATAAAAAGGAACACAGTTTGTTGGTCTTTTACTGCCTCTAAAGTAAATTTCAGCTGGAAACTGCAGTGAAATGCCTGTACAGGTATGCTTTTGCAGAAATGTAGCAAGAGTCACATATTTTTCATGTATGCTTGGGTCACGTTTATAGAATGTAGGCATCTCACTAGGTTTTAGAACAGAGCTCACTTTTTTAGCTCACAATGAGGGTTGTCAGTCATTCTGGAGATACTTCTAAAGGCATCGAGTAAAACTTGAAAAACTACTATGTCGAGACGATTATGTAATGATACAGTCACTTTGAACTGTTCAGTGGGTGGAGCTAGAGTTTCAGGCATCTGGCAATAGAAGAGAGGACTTTTGGAATGCTCTCTCTCTCCCTGTGGTCAGCTAGAATGTAAGGATGCTTACAGCCAAGTGTGTGTGTGTGTGTGTGTGTGTGTGTGTGAGAGAGAGAGAGAGAGAGAGAGACTGGCACGTTCTCATTAGAAAACCAACCATGTGAAGAGAGACAGTCCATCAAAGAAAGCTGCCACCTTTATCAGTGCTCTCAAGTCCTGCCTACAACATGCCAACAATATCACAGAAGACTCATTCCAGACAGACTGCACATCATGCGAGTCCTGGGAGATTGTGGATAAGAGTCATTCCACAGATATGGTCATATACCTGTTTGGGAGCATATGAGTCTCCATTTGACTGAGGAACATCTGTTTGCTTTCTTACAGTAAAGGATGTTGTGCTACTGCTGGTGGCAGACTGAAAATGTAGATTTGAGAGTTTATTGCAGCAAATCTTATGATCATCTTGGGTTAAGTTAAATGAAATGCTTACCCAAAAATGAAAATGTATTTATCCCCATATTCTTCCAAACCTGTATGACTTCTTTTTCCATGGAACTCAAAAGGAGAAATTCCCAAGCAATTTCTTTCTAAAAAAGCATTCTTGTTTTATTTGGTCTTTCAAGCTCCAAAAAATTATACTATTAAAAAAAATACCAAAATACCACAAACATTGAAACTCTCAAATCTCATTTGCACATCCACATATTCAAACTAGCCCTGTAGCATTCAACTATGAGACAAGTGAGATATTTCTTCCATGGACAGGTTTGGAACAACATGAGGGTGATTAAAAAACAAAAGCAGTTTCATTAGTGGGTGCATATTTCACTTTCAATCAATTAATCAAACAATTATCTTGACAAACACTCACCATTTCTGAGTTACACTTTGCTTCTTCTTGCATGTTTATGCCATAAAGTATTTCTGGCTTTAATTTACTGCTTTAAAAGAGACATGAGCAGAGTGATAGCTTAATCAAATGGATGCCAGTGGAAGAGGAGAAAAAGTAAGAATTAGATTCAGCAGACTGGGACAGAGTGTAAAATATGCACGTGCCCTTACCTGCTGCAACAGCAGAGAGGGATAGGATGAAATGAGTGGAGGAGGACAGGAAGCAGCAGTGCATTGTGGGAGAGGGCATGAAGGGGTGGTCAATGGGATGGAATGAGGGAAATGGAGAGATGAAGAGTGAGGCTGCACAGACACAAGTCATGAAGAGAGAGAATTGGAACAAGTTTAGTAGCAAAATGGATGGGTTGAAGAAGACATTCAAGGTGATGATCAGATTCTTTTATCTGAGCTTTCAAAATGCTGGTTTTCTTTGGTAGAGATGTGCCAAGGATCTGATTTGACTGAATTAAAATCATAAATAAAAAAAATAAAAAAATCTGTGATCCCAGTGTCACTCAACACAATTTGATCTTGTACCAGTTACTTTAAGCTAATCAATGGCTCTGTCATTTTATTGTTTTGTTATTTTAATTTTAATTTTTATTATTTTTTATTATTGATATCTCTGCATATTATGTATATTTTTTATACATACTGTATTCTGTCTTGCCTACGTATAGTCTGTGGAAACACATATGAAAATAAACCACATTGACTTTTGCTTAAATTTTCTGTGTAACGCTAATCAAGTTCAACAGTCGGGTTCCAGAAAAAGAGAACTTTTCTCTATAGGAAAATGTATTTTTGACTACTTATAAACCTTTAAAGACAAGCCATTTGTGAGCTCTGAGGTTGCTAATTGACAGTACATCTGACAAGCCATCTGTTCGCATTATTTCAATTGATTTTTAAAATAATCAAGTTTATCAGTGGAATTCATGATGGAAAAACTACATTACCCATGATTCTGTACAGAAGATTCCACCAATCAGAGAGCTGTGGTGAGCAAATTGCACCAAAAGAACTCTGTGGAGTCGATCTTGCTACTTTTCTAATTCTTTTTTGCTTCAAATAAAAGTTTGTGATGTTGTGATTCACCTTGTAGCTGCTGGCTTGGTTCATGGCTTATAACACTTTAACAAAGATTTTAAAATCCTTATTGGAAAATGAATGGTAGAAATACTTCTGGAACAATGCTGCTGAAAAAGCGGACAGGCACTAATGAAATCTATATCATATTTGTAAATGTCTCAGAAAAAAGCACCTTTGAGCTATTCACTGATTCTCTCTTCTCTTCACAAAGCTGCATGTCTAGCTTCCCAGTCTGAGGGATATCCGCCCTATTAGGAGCAGAGGAAAGAGCATGAGAAGGACATGAATTGATGATGATTCATTAAAGGCTGTTAAATGGGCAAGCAGTATTAGGAGTGTTAAGCTGTAATAGAGATGGAAAGAAGTGCATGTGTAAGTAATGGCAGGCACTGTCAGAAGACAGGAGTCAAGATTAGGAGAGGACATGGGAGGACGTACTGTAGGGAGCAGCAATGCATTCTGGGATTGGGTGTGGTGGGGTTAATGTGGAGATGGATTGGAAGGTCAGACAGCAGAGGAGTCAGTCTGTCCAGAACAGAGATAGCATGAACATTCAGAACTGAGAAGATTGGATTATAGGACACTCATTACTCAAAGGAAAATGTATTGCTCAAATTTTGCTCTTTTAAATCTCAGGAGGCCTGAGTTCTTAGGATTTCTTAGTTATGTTTAACTGATAGTAAAGAACTTTATCTCTGATGTTTCTCCAAAAATTCCATGGTAAAAATAAACACAAAAATAGACATAAATCAGATGAGCAGTGAAATATGGATAGCTGCAGAAAATGTGGTCTTAAGAGTATTTGATAAGACATGTTTGAGTACATATTAAGGTCTTTTAATATTGAATTTTAATTGCAGACTTTGCTTTAAGCAAAGTTTGAGATGTTGTGATCTCTTCTGAAACTTTCTGTCCCTCCACTGAAAGTCCATTCCATTAAATTGTTAATGCTTTTTATACAGAGCACATCAAATATGGTAAATGGATGCTCAACAGTACTTCCTTGATACATAAGAACAAATCACATTGGTTCTTGAGGAAGCTCAAACATTCATCATAAAGTGATTGTTTCTTTTCAAAAAACTTTGATTAAACTATGGATGAATTATGGATTATAATTACTTTATACATTTTTAAGCATCAAAGTTTTGGTTGCATGGAATTTCAACGGAGGGACAGAAATCTCTCAGGTTTCATAAAAAAAATATAGTACTGTATGTTCATTTGTGTTTCAAAGATGAACAAAAGTCTCACAGGTCTTATGGAACTACATGAGGGTAACTGATGACATTAATTGATTGAACTATCCCTTTAATTCTTGCTCTATTTGCTCTTATTTCTGCCTGACACAACTGAGATATGAAAGAGACCTCATTTGTGTTTTTTCTTTCCTATGGCTACATATAAAAATATACTGCTTTGTGCAAAATCAGGAAACCTGCAACATAAAAGATGTTATTTATGTAACTTAAGTTCCTTGTGGAAAATGTTACAATTATTCATTCCGATTTAGCAGTTGTTTGAAGGCTCTAGAGGACTGTTCAACATATGTTACTCACTCTTTGGAATGTTTTCAAAAGCTAAATATACTCAACTGGTTCATAGAAATTACAAGGAGGAGTGTCTGGCCCGCACTTTAATGATGGATGACAAAACCCAGAACATGCGTGTTACAGTATGAAGCCAGAGAGAGCAAATCACACATACTGAGAGAAGAATTAGCATCAGTTTTTGCAGATAGATTTTTTTTGTTATCTAATGAACTTGTGTTTTGTTTTTTCTTTCGCCCACTGTGTTTTCTCACAGAAGCACATAGTACTGCTAGGAAATATAATAAATGCACAGAGAATGAGGATGTTTGAATCATCTGTGGACACCTGGACTGATGGTTTCTCCTTATGCGTGCAGTAAAAAAGCAAAGAAGCTGCTTTTCCAGTCTGAGAGATCAATTTAAACGCTTACAGGACCCCTGAGCAGCCCAGACCCCTTTATAAGACTAAGAGAGCCATGTGAATGTCACCAACCCTCTTAGAATTGAGAGAAAACTTTATTCCAACAATTTCTTCAAAGAACAACCAAATAGCATCTAATATGTTATGATGTCCACTGGCATTCTTTGACTTTATTAACTCTTTTCAAGTAAAACAGGTCATTTGAATGTACCGAGCACTGCAGTATGTCCTCAGCTGACCCACATCTGTTCTGCTAGACAGATTATTAACCAATTATGGCTGAGCGGGGGTTCAGGGAATTAATTACTCAGTATGTGATGATATCTGCAAAGACTGCAGGTGCATGAAATGATGCTCAGTCACTCAGTGATCACAGGCCAAAACCGCAGGGCATGCAACAGCAGCTGAGTGAGGAAAGCTAACACACGCAGTAACATAGTCACCTGATGTGGAGAGCAGGCCTCGCCAGAGAACAGAGCGCTCAAATGCACAGCCTTCTCCTTTATGCTTTTTTTATGAAACTCCCTGGCCTTTTGAGTCTGGGCTTTCCTCTGAGTGAAGCCGGTAGAAAGAAAACAGCAAGAAAAAAGTGGAAGAGAATAAAGACTGAGCCTGTGGTGAACAGGAAAATCCCTGTCCACTAATGTGCTTGACATTTATTACTTGTCAATAGAATTGCAATTAATGTCATGCTTTTTAATGCTGTTAACTTGATTATTTTAAATTGGTTGAAATTGCCTCTAAACACATATTCTCAAACAATAAGTAACATTAGTTTTCATAATTCAGGAATGTATTTTTGCTAAAGATCTCATCTGGAATTTATTTATAAATAAATATTCTATTAAAAAGACTTTAGAACAGCTATTAATAGCTCAGTCTTTAGAAAGAAGACAACAGAATGAAATAGTTTTAATGTCAAAATTGGTAAATGCATTAAATGGGACATTCTATGAAATGGGTGCATTTTACACTTTGAAAAGAGGAATTAAATGCCTTTCTGTTAGCTTGTAGACATTCTGTCTAGAAAAATAATGTATTTTAAGTAATAATAAATAGCACTGCGCCATTTCAGGCAAAGTAAAAACTCAATATAGGTTGGGATGTTACTATTCCTTTAGAAAAGTTAATAGTTACAGGGTAGACTGTTTTTACTATTCATATATTATTATTGACATTAAAAATAGAATTTAATGATCCTGTTTTTAATAATCAATTCTTGACTAAAAAACTCATGGTAACAGGGTTGATATTTTAAGATCTGTCTCCTGACAAACAAAATGTAGTGATAAAAAGGGACAATTACTACTTTAAGGTACAATAATGTAATTGTGAACAGTATGTTACTTTAATAAGATATTCTTATGATGATAACAGGGTTGACACTAATCCTGGGAAAAATACTTCAAGTATTTTAAATAATATATTTGTTTACTAAATATTGACAGGAAGAATAATGACAAAATACTAGCTTTTATGTCCATGTTAATGAAGGACAAATGCGGCACCCATTATAAAGAATGTTCCACCTGCATTCAATAAATTTAATGATGTAGTTAAATATATATTTGAGCATATCTCAAAACTTGAGGAGCCCTACTTATAATACACATACAAGACCAGAAGGAAGATGGTGGTTGTTCACCTGGCTAATCTCCTCTTCCACCCTCTGGAGGCGCTGGAGCATTGCTCTCATGGCCAGCACTGCTGAGTGGCAGGTGGCTGTATTTCCTGAGTCTGAGTCAGCTGTGTTCTCTGCCTCTGATTGTGTGTGAGTGTGTGTGTGAGTCGGCTGAAGTGGTTTCCTCTGTGGATTCAGAGGACTGGAATGAAGCGAGGGGAAGAGAGGAGCCGAGGGCTCCTCAGAGTGTCGTACACAGGCAGTGGACGGAAACTGTGAACACACAGCACATGTGGGCAGCGCTGGATATGAGCTGTCATACTGATAATACACAAACTTGGGGAAAATTTGTAGTGAATCTACAGAGAGCCAGAGATTCACACTGTGAAATTTATTATTTATTGTATGCTAAATTACTAATTTCACTCTTAAAAATAAATGTTCCAAAAAAGGAGGTTTTGCAGGAATGCCATAGGAGAACAATTTTTGGTTTCCTTTCAGTCGGTCACTCTCGACGTCACGTCGGTGAACGACGAATTAGGAATCTCGCCAGAGAGACCAATCCACTTTGAGTGTAACTAAACGAGCCAATGGACATTGGCATGCAGAATTCGCATCTGGCTGCCACACCCCGCAGCGCGGTTATAAGAGGCAGCAGGCGCAACGCAATCATTCATCTTTTCGCTTTCATCTTTTCGCTTTGGAGCCGAGTGGTGGTGCATCACTACTGCTCTCCCTTCCTTTGAGTAATTACAAGCAAGTGCGGGCGTTACGGCAGTCAGCAGCGGTGGTCACTGTCTCATGGGAAAAAAGAACATCCTTCGTGGAGACAGCCACACCAGCAGTGTGCGGTGGCCAGCTCCCCTGCGTGATTCAGCACTAAAAGAGCAATCTCTGAAAGAGCAACATGGGTGATCATGTCTTTTTAAAGATGTCTTATCACCCCTGCGTTTCTGGATGTGGTCGTTACCTGCCGCCTCAGAATGGTCACGATCGCTGCCTCATGTGTCTGGGCATTAAGCACGCTGAGGAAGCTTTCGTGGATGGTGCATGCTCTCTGTGTGGGGACATGACCATCTCGGAGTTGCATAAAAAACGTGGCGGAGTCCCTCTGCCTCTGCAGCGATCCAGCGTTCGTCCCGGCACCCGGGGCGTCGCTGCTTCCGGTGGAGTCAGAGGTGATTTGAGGATTGCGGTGACGTCTTCTTCAAAGGAAGTTCCTCACCCCTCAAGCGCTCCGCAGCCGGTGGAGCTGCCAGAGGTGCACACTGGGCCCTCTGCAGGACAGATTGTACCACCCGTATCCTTCGGTGCTCCCCCTGACGACCAGATGTCAATTGCTGCATCGGAGGGCGAGCTCTCTCTCTCCGGGGATGACGACTCGGCTGCGTTGCCCCCTTCGGGGAGAGTGGCGTTGCCCGAGTCAGACCCAGAGATGACGGTTATGCTTTCCCAGGCCGCCGAGAATGTCGGGCTCGTGTGGAATCCTCCACTGCATCCCGGTCCTTCGAGGCTGGATAAGTGGTTCGTCGGTGGGGCTCGCGCTGGTTCTCAGCGCCCCCCCTATGGTGCCATTCTTCCCGGAAGTGCATGAGGAGCTCACAAGATCGTGGAAGGCACCTTTTACTGCCAGAAACAAATCGTGCAGCTCCTCCTCCCTCACCACCCTCGATGGCGGGGCCACTTTGGGGTACACGGTCATTCCCTTGGTGGAGCGGTCGGTGGCCATGCAACTGTGTCCTACGGCCGCTACCACTCTGCGGGGTGATCCGTGTCTCCCCTCGCGGGCCTGTAAGTATTCGTCAGGTCTATCTGGCAGTGCTTACAGAGCTTGTGGGGAGGCGGCCTCTGCCCTTCACACCATGGCGTTGTTGCAGGTTCATCAGGCCAAAGCCGTGAGGGACCTGCACGAGGGTGGTCATGACCTGGCGGTTCTAGATGAACTGTGTACTGCGACGGACGCAGCAGCTGCAGCCTTCCACCAAGCAGCGTCGTGGAGCCGGGAGTAGGCAGGACGCCCAGTCCGTCCAGGCCCCCGCCAAACCTGGTGACAAGTGCAAGAGGCCCTGAGATTGGTGACCTGGAGATGGAGGGGACTGCTCATCGGAAGATGGTGACCGCACCACTCCCTCTCCCGGAGGAGGGCCGGGTGGAGAATCTTCTGTTTCATTTTGTTTGTGTTCCGCCGCTGGCCCAGCAGCCAGCGGTACCCAAAACTTCAGAAAAAGAGCCGTTTCCTCAGTCTCTGGGTCCCAAGAGGAGGAGAGTGGTGGACTGTAAATCACAGGATCACTTCCCTCCTCCTCTTTCACCAGCGGGCAGCAGTGGGTTGCCCAGGAGCACTCCCTCTGCCCATTCGTGGAACCAGGTTGGTGCTGTGATGCTCAAGACCCCGCTTCATGCCGTCACACGCCAGGCTGTTATAGGCCTCAAGCCGGGGGCCTGCATTCTCCCTCTCATGAGGAGGGATCAGGTGAGTGTTACACTTCACACCCAGACCCCGCCCTCTGCCGTCACAGGCGTGGCCGTTACAGGCCCCGGGCCGGGTCCCTGTGTTCTCACTGCGGGTACGTTGGTGGCTCCATTGGTTCCACTGGCACGGTCTCTCTGAACCTGGTTAGCGCTCCCCAGTCCGTCTTGGTGGCTCCTGTGGACCATCAGACTCGGCTACGCGATTCAATTCGCCTGTCGTCCCCCCAAGTTCAGGGCATCCGGTTCACATCAGTAAAAGCTGTCGATGCCCCTGTCTTGCGTGCGGAAATCACAGTCCTGCTGGCTAGGTCAACTGCATTGGCATATCAATTGCCTCGATTTGCTGGCAGTGCGCCTTGCCCTGAGCCGCCTCAGAGGGTGCCTACAGGGCAGGGACGTACTGATCCGCACGGACAATACTGCGACCATTGCGTATATCAACCAGCAAGGCGATTTACGCTCCCGTCGGTTGCTCAAGTAGACCTGTTTGCATCTCCAGAAACCACCCACTGCCAGTGGTTCTACTCCCTAACCAAGGCACGGATGCACTGGCACACAGCTGGCCCCGGGGCCTGCACAAATATGTGTTCCCCCCAGTGAGCCTACTCACACAGACGCTGTGCAAGATCAGGGAGGACGAGGAGCAGGCCTTGTTAGTGGCTCCATATTGGCCCAACAGGACCTGGTTCCCGGAACTCATGCTCCTTGCTCCCAAGGTGTTCCTGGCCCGCTCAGGCTGCATGCTCACTCCACTAGGGGTGTTGCATCGCATCTCTAGATGATGCAGCCTGAGCCATCTCAGAGACTTCCATGTGCAATAGGACCCTTTTGGGTTACTCCACATGAGTAAATGTCACTCAACCCCCTCTGGGAGGAGGTGACTCCCAGCGTTCCTCTTCCAAGTAGGAAGGGCATGCTTTCCCAATGTTATCCAAGTCCTACTGTTTGGGTTGCTCGAGGAACAGCAGTAGTCGACCTTCTCTGTGTAGAGCCCGGTCTGCTCTATAGGAAGGTTCGGGAGGCCTACACAGGGCACTGGAGGGGGCAGCACCTGTGGCGCGTTGGTAGGGATTCCCAATTCGTCAGTCACCGACTTGACGTCGAGAGTGACCGACTGAAAGGGAACGTCTCGGTTACATGTGTCACAGTTTGCCACAGTTGCTGTACCACCACTGAGCTGCCGGGTCACCTGCTCAGCTCCTCAGCGAAAACATGAATGAATGTGGTGCACCTGCTGCCTCTTATACCCGCGCTGCAGGGTGTGGCAGCCAGATGCGAATTCCGCATGCCAATGTCCATTGGCTCGTTTAGTTACACTCAAAGTGGATTGGTCTCTGTGGCGAGATTCCCAATTCATCGGTCACCGACGTGACGTCGAGAGTGACCGACTGAAAGGAAACCAAAAATTGTTCTCCTATGACATTCCTGCAAAACCTCCTTTTTGGAACATTTATTTCCACGTTCCCTAAAGAACTTTTTTAAAGAACAGTTCTTAGAAAACACTTTTGAAGAACATTTAAAAAAAATTCTTTAGAACCTTTTCTGACTATAAAGAACCTTGAATGGAAAACTTCAAAGGTTCTTTATGGAACCACAGATGCCAATAAAGAACCTTTATTTTAACGAGTGTAGAGTTTTAAAAAGATGAATATTACCAAAAAATAATTTATTTAGATTATGTGAAAGCTAATACCAGGTGATAAATGGTACTTTTTATAAGTATTGTTTGTGGGTGTACACTGACTTTGGAGGTTCTACCTGTTTTTTAGGGGGTGGGGGTGGTGGGACTTTCTTCTTGATAATGTTAAAGAGAGGGCTATCGGTCATATCGAGCGATGGAGGTCTTGGAGGCCTCTCATCATTAGAGTCAGACTGAAATCATTATACCAGGAACAGTTTCAGAGAAAAGGAAGCCAGGGTCAGAGGGACAGAGGGAAGAAAAGAGAAAGAAGAGATTAACTAAGCACAGAAATACTCAGAAAGCCAAAATGTAAAAGAAATGTTAACCCCTTAATTTTGTAATTATTTTAATATAATTTGAAACCAATATGCCTTAAACCATCAAGATCCATATCTTGATGTCAAACCTTGTACAACACATCATGACGTATCATATTTCAATGTTTGTGAAAGATACTTTAGAGCACCAGCAGAGATTTTCAGTGAATGACAATAAAAAATTCAGTCTGTTACAAAAATCTATTGTATGGCTTCAGAGAGTTTTGCGCACAAAACATATAGAGTGCTTTTACAGTGTATATTGGAGCTCTACAGCCTTCACCTTGATGATACGGAAAAGAGCAGCAAGAACATTCTGCAAAATAGCTCTTTTTGTGTTCCAGTGAAGAAAAAATGGAAATGTGATGATATAAGAGAGAGTAAACAATGACAGAATATTCACTGTTAGGTGAACTATTTCTTTAAGAAAATGTAATGTAAATCTTCAGCTGATGCCGTGAGTTCAGACAAAATAGTATTTACCAGTCTGCGAATAGAGCAGCTTGCGGTGCTGTCTTCAAATTTTGCTAGAAGCTGAGTGGCCATAAACTTGACCTTGTTTTCTTTCAGTTCCCGCACCTCATTGGATGCAGAAGAACTCTGATTGATGGATCTGATTGGCTGGAAGAGAAGTGGACCAATCAGAGAGCAGTTCTAGTTTCACTTGCTTTTACTGGTATGTTATTATATACTATAATACTGACCTCTTCTAAGTAACTAATTTTCCGTCTTCTCTTGTATATGGCATCATTGTCTTCAGTCTTTTTGTCATTCTAAGGAACAATAAGTTAAATTTTGCTTTAGAAGGTGATGTCCAAACTTCAACAAAATAAGAAAGTCCACCAAACAGAAACTGTAAAAGTGCTTGTAATAAATCAAATCCATTGTATACTACCTTGGGTATGCGTTTACGAGGCTGAAGCCAACTCAATGACTTGGAAACAGGTCTGGGAGAACCTGATGGACATTTTTCATTATTTGCATCACCATCTCGCTTTGAATCTACAATAAACCACATGACAAACATTTGCATGACATTTGAGAATAAACAACTACAACAAATAAGCATTGTAACCAAACACACATCACTTTACAACATAATATGTTGTGCTGTATTAACGTCTCTGAGGCCAGACAATATATAATGTGGAATATTTATGGCCTCCTCCACTGTGGTGATGTGCAGATCTGCAGGGCAGTAACCTGGTTTCAGACAGACATGCATTCCTGGCATGACTGCGTGACAGAAGGAATTGTGTGACACAAATGTTCGAGTGCAAAAGGCCAGATAAAATGCTTCTCTTTAGGGGTTTTCCATAAATGCATTGTGTGTTTCCTTAATGGACACACCTTATGCAAACTAGGTGGAAGACACACTCAAAGCAGGTAATAGATTTTGGACAGTGTAAAAGGTTCATTTTTGAACACCTTTAATGGGCTAAATGTAACAATGCCATGTATATTTTGAGAGCTGAAGGAGCTGAAAATATATTTTTATTGCAGTAAAGTCTGTGAATTATGAGACTATGTCTATGTTTGATGTGAAATTTAAGTGTACTGCTTACTATATACTACGCAAATATACACTGCATACTGCCCACTCTTACAGTATTAGAAATAACGAACATGCAATGAGAAATGTTCAATTACTAGTATACTAGATTGTTGTCATTAATGCTGCATATTTAATTTAGCAAGTATACTGTATATATTTGTATTATATTTGTATTTTTAACCCAGGGTGGTAAAGAACAAGGTCAAAAAATTTGTGGCTGATATTACATCCAGAAATGAAGTGAATACCAAATTGAACTGATCATGTACACTATCGTTCAAAGTTTGGAGTCAGTAAGATCTTTTGTTTTAAATTAATTCTTTTATTCAGTAATTTCATCCATTAAACTGATGAGGGAAATTGAAAGTGACAGTAAAGACATTTATAATAGCGCTGTCAAATCGATTAATCATGATTAATCACATCAAAAATTAAAGTTTGTGTTTACATAATATATGTGTGTGTACTGTGTATATATGTATATATAAATACACACACATACAGGTATATATGTAAACAAACTTTTATTTTGAATGCGATTAATCACGATTAATCGATTTAACAGCACTGATTTATGTTAGA
This sequence comes from Sinocyclocheilus rhinocerous, assembly GCF_001515625.1. NCBI lineage: Eukaryota > Metazoa > Chordata > Actinopteri > Cypriniformes > Cyprinidae > Sinocyclocheilus > Sinocyclocheilus rhinocerous. The sequence continues at coordinate 910,308 of NW_015661991.1, read as the reverse complement.
AAAGATCTCTATTTCAAATAATTGCTGTTCTTTTTAACTTTCAATTCATCAAAATGCAAGGAGAAATGTTCAAATACTAGTATGCTAGATATTTATGCATATTTAATTAAGCAAGTTTTGTCCTTCTTGAAAGTAAAAAAATAATTATTTTTAAATTCAATATTTTTGTAATATTTGTATATTTTTTTTAAATCTCCGGAGTCCGATCAAAGAAGTCAAGGAGACCTTATTGTATATACGTATACTACCATTCAATTATTATTATTTTTTTATTAATACTTTTATTCAGCAAGGATGCCATACATTGATGCATTCAATTCAAAAGTGACAGTAAATGCACTTATAATGTTACAAAATTGTTACATAATTTCCTTTTAAACTTTTTATTCATCAAAGTGTCCTGACAAAAATGTATCAACAATTATTAAATTATAATAATTGTTCACAATATTGCAGTTTTACTGTATTTTTGCTAAAAAAAAAAAAAATGCAGCCTTGGTGAGCATAAGAGACTTCTTCAAAAAACATTACAAAAACCTTACCGACCCACTTTTAAATAATAGTGTAGTTGATTCTGCATAAAGTATTCGTCACAAGTAGTATACTAGTTTACCATTCCAAACACAGCCAGTGATCCTAATAGGGTTGTAATGAAAGAGTTCATGATCTACCTGAGGGAGGTAGAGGCGTTCCCCGGAAGAGCTCGTAGAACTTGGAGAGGTAGTTGCTCATGCTGGTCTTGTCCGGCTCCTGACCTGCCGCCAGCTCTTTCCCTGTGATGAAAGGCTTAATGCCAAACTCCTTCTCCGCCACATCAAATGCCAGCTGAAGGTTTTTGGCACAGTCTTGCTCATTGAGAGAGTCATAATCACTACAGGAAACAAGGTGATAAGAACAGAGAGCATGAGACCTGAATTAAACAAGCTGCCCTCTTGACATTTATGCAAAGAAAGGACAATGTGCAGCTGTGAAACTTCTCTGCTTTCTTTAAGCTACTTTTGACAATCTCAAATCACAGACTTGAAAAATGGCCCTTGATAAAATGTGTGAAATGTTGCACATGGTTATGCTGTTCAAACGCTTTCTCAGCCAAGAACGCTGAAGTTTAACAGTCACGCTGTTTAGATGAATAAGTATCGTGTAGCAGGATATCTGTTTTCGAAGGGAAAAAGTTGTAACATGGGAAAGCGATTTCTCATGGGGTCAAAGTGCTTTTCACATGTCCTGCTCATGTTTAGGATTACACAGTAACTAACTGTGCAAAGGCAAAAGCTAATAAACATACAGGAGAGTTGACTGGTATGGTTGCCAAAACAGAACGTGATTTGTGGGTATGTCAGGAAGCAGACCAAATATTTATTAAATGTGCTTACGACTTAATTCCATTGCTAATGTTTCACTCATCAGATGAATATTATCAAAGTGTCATGTAAACTACTGTTTTATTAAGGACTGCCTGATTCATCCTTTAGAATGGACAATATTAGCACGTATTACAAATTTAATTTTTGGTCATGACACCATGATGTTTTAGTATTTTTTTTCTGGATATGGTATCAAAGTATACCATGGTTTTTATACATGCACATTGTTTTTTGGGGGGGATATAGTACCTAGAGATGTAATGGTATGAAAATTTCTTATCACGATTATAGTGAGCTAAATTATCACGGTTATCAATATTATCCATACCATGTTAATGTAATTTTTTTTCAGTAACAACAAGAAAAAGAAAGGGTTTCTGGACATGGTCTCATGTTTTGTTTTTTTGATATATGATGTGAAACTATAAAACCATGTTTTTAAGACATGTACCATGTTTTTTGGATATCATACCAGAGCAATACTATGTTTTTTCAGACTTGATGCCATGTTTTTTAAAGAAATATATTTATTTTAACATGGTACCAAGTCTAAAAAACATAGTATTGCCCTGGTATTATATCCATAAAACATGGTACCATGTCTTTAAAAACATGGCATTGGTATTACCATCTGTGAAAAAGAAAAAGGTACTGTAATGTTAATACCAAGTTGTTGTTGTTTTTTTTCACATGGTAGTAATTCCATGTTTTTTGTCACTTTGTACAATGATAATACCAATGCCATTTAAAAAAAAAAAGGGTTTGTGTGCATGGCACCATGATTTTTTTAGATAGCACCAACATATGGTACTGGAAAATGGTAATACTATGTTTGTTTGTTTTTTGCACATGGTAGCAGGTAGAATAGTAATACTTTGTTTTTTACTTTGTACCATGGTAATACCAATATCATGCATTTTTTTGGACATGGCACTATTGTAATACCATGTTTACACCTAATTCTGGACAATCTAGAAAACATGTACTAAAGACACTGTTGTTTAGCATGTTTTGTTTTGGGGTTTTTTGCACAAGGTACCATGGCAATATTTAAACATACACCATGGTAATACCACAGTATTCTATTAAAGGGGTCATATGATGCTGATAAAGAATATCTCTTTGGATTTGAGACTTTAGTCTTTGCAACTTTACAGATCTTCTTTATGCACCAAGAGCTTGTAACCCTCCAAAGAGAAAGGAAAAATTGAAATCGCATCATATGACCACTTTAAGTACCTTGGAGTACCATGTAAATACCATGGTACTGTATATGAATAATGGTAATCATACAATATCACTAACTACACTGTACCATAGTACTATGTAAGTGTCAGTCATATAATACTTAGACACAATACTTTAAGTGATTCTACTGATCACAATATTAGTTACAGATATTAAATGCAAATTTTAAAAGGGGAAAACAGTGTTCTGATTATGTTTCCTGTAGAAGAGAGATGTTGTAAAGCATCTTACATGAGCTGTGGTCTGAAGCGATGTATGAGAGCACAGAGAGCCAGGCCACTGCTCCAGCAGGAAGTGAGGTCAGTCACATTCACACCCTTGTAGCCCTCTGTCTGCTTCTGACACCACGTCAGTAACCGACTCGGCCTGATCTCAGACTCTGTTAAACACACACACAAGCAGAGGAAAATGTTATTTTAAAACTGATCAACCCAAAAACTCTGAGAACCTGAGACTTTAGCTATATGAAAATATATACAAAGGTTGATCTGGACTGAGAGTCAAGGTGACGTTTTCTCTTTGTCAGGTGTCTGAACTTGCCTCATCAATCTCACAGCAGCATAATGCTCCTCTTACGCAACACACTCTTTATTATTTGTTTCAGAGTAGTGTGTCACCCTAACAGCTAACAACTGTTTTTAGGTGCAGTAAAGCCACATGTCAACAAGCTCAAAGGAACAGCAATAGCGGAAAGGATTTATTGTTATTGATTTAGGAAACAGCAGCATGACCAGAACCTAAATATATGTGGTATTTCTGTTTTTGCCTCTTTATCTATTTCCTGTTAAGAGGCTAATTTAGCCAGGGAAAGAGGAAGTTCAGCAGAAAAGTGCATGTACAGCACATTTCTAACTAATGTACACTACTGTTTGGAATAATTAAGATTTTTTATATATATATTTTTGAAAGACGTATCTTGTGCTCAACATAATGCATTTATTTGACCAAAAATACAATAAAAACTGTAATATTGCAATATATTATTTCAATTTAAAATATTTTTTCTACTTGAATATGTTTTAAAATGTAATTTATTCCTGAATTTTCAGCATCATTACTCTAGTCTTCAGTGTCACATGATTATTCAGAAATGACTCTAATATGCTGATTCGGTGCTCATCAAACATTTCTAACTATTATCAAGCATGATCAGTTTTTGTATGTTCTATTTATTTTTGAATTTTTGAATCAAATAATCCTAAAAAAAATGTATCATGAGTTCCACAAAAATATAGTAGCAATAATAATTGAGCACCAAATAAGCATATCAGAATCTGAAGATTTTTAAAGACATTTTATTATTTAAAATAGAAAACAGTAATTTTAAATAGTTTCACAGTATCACTATTTTTACTGTATTTTCAGTTAAATAAATGCAGACTTTTAAGCATACGAGATGTTTTTCAAAAAAATAAAAATAAATAATAATAATAATTAAAAATTCCTTTTTTTGACCAGTAGTGTGTATTCTAGTATCTATTTAATAGAACGTTTCAAAGGCAAAGACATTAAAAGGATAGTTCACCAAAAAATATAAATTCAGTCATTGTTTACTCACTCTCATGTTCTTCAAGACCTGTATGACCTTTTTTTCTTCTTCTCTGGAACACAAATAAAGATACTCAGAGAAATGTTCATGCTGCTGTTTTCTGTGAACAAACGTTGACAGTGGCAGGGGCCTCAGAAGACTTTGAATATAGTGTACAATTCATAAAAGTTGTTTTTATAGCCCACTGTCATTATGTTTTATTGTATGGAAATAAGCAGCATGAACATTCAAAATTTCTTCTTTTAAGTTTCACGAAACTAAGATGATCATACAGGTTTGAGAATGAGTAAATAATGAAGTTCCAGTTTATGAGTGAACGATTCCTTTGAGCAGCATGTCTGGAGCGTTCCTTACTCTTTACTTAGGGTAGTAATCTTCTCACTTTGGCTCTGCTGGTAATAACAAATCTCAGTCTGGGTCGAATTCCCTCAGCAGAAATAAATTCTACCTCTCCCTGAACCTGCCACATCGTGGGAGGAGTGCGCTCGCTCTGCTGTTTTGAGAACGTTCCTAAAACAGGAGCTGCCTGTTATCTGCAGAAGGTAGGAATTCTGTAAACACTCGTCTTAACTCGAGTCAATTGCCTGTTGCCTATGATTATAATATGCAAATCTCAGCTCTCATATACAGTGGCGGCAACTCTTGAGGAACTCTTGTATGGTGCACTCATGTAAAAGAGTAGAGGATAATTATATATCTGTGTTAGACTGATTAGAAGTTTCTTCTAACCTCGCCTGGCCAAGTTGACAGGGCGGCGTATCGTGGCGGCCCGTTCCAGAGAGCACGGCTTCAACTCTCCACAGATATAGTTGTTGCGGACCTACAAAGGAGAAAAATAAACAGTAATGACAGTTTCAATCAGAGTGACTGTAAAAAAATCATATTTACATCTCTAAATACTGATTGAAGAGCCATGTTTAAAGCCTTGTTGAACAACAACAATAAAAATAGTTAACAGTTTAAATTGTCTGTAGGCATTTGTGGTTGCAAAGCAGATTTGCATATTACCGTTTTACTATATTAATGTGCCAATTTGCTTGGCAGCTATAAGTAGACTACAGTTAGGCTTATTTATTTATTTGTTGTGTTTACATACAGTACATGTCAAAAGTTTGGAGTAATTTTTTCGAATAAAAAAGAATTTGTTATGTTTATTAAAGAAGTTTCTTATGCTCACCAAGGCTGCCTTTCCTTAATATGCTGACTTGGTGCTCAGTAATTATCTTTTATGCTCAATTATTAATAATGGTTCTTATTATAAATGTTGAAAAGAGTTTTGGCTGCTTAATATTTTATCAGGATACTATAAATGTCTTTACTGTCAAAATATATGTAAAAATATACATTTCTTTTTTATTTAATATCTTACTTACAATACCTTGAAACTTGAATGAATGGTATTGGCATAGGTTTCCACAAATAATATTAAGCAGCAAAATCCGTGGCTGCGAAAATTCAGCTTTGCCATCATAAATTACATTTTAAAATATAGTAAAACTGAGGTGTTTTTTTTTTTTATTGCAATAATATTGCACATGATATTACTTTTTTTGATCAAATAAATGCAGCCTTGCTGAACATAAGAGACTTTCTTTAAAAAAAAATTAAAAAATCATAATTATTCCAAGCTTTTGGCCAGCATCCTCATAGTCATAGGTGCTTTATAAAAGCAATAGCTCACTTGAGGTTGTGAACTGCAGTGATTTTACCATGTGATTTTTTAATGACAATATACTGTGCACAGATAGTAATGTCATCTCACCTGGTGTGGCCTGACACAGCTGGAATTAAGGTTGGGATAGCGTGTTCCTGGATCTATGGTGTACAAATCAAAGTTTTTGGTGATGTTTTCAGGTGTTGTTTGAGGTAACAATCGGTACAGACTCTCCCTAGAAGAATAAAAACAAAACAACTACATAAACAAGCTATTAATAGTGTTTTAAGTGCATATTAACACTTTCAACATCTTTGAAATCTGAAAAAAAATATATAGATTTATTGATTTATTTATTAATTCATTCATTCATTTATCATTTTAGTATGACCAAATAGTCATATATTATAGATGAAAACATGGTGGTGTATTCATATGGCGCAAGTGTGACTGTGTGTGCAGTTATTGTTGGCACATGTTAAATTTGACCTTCACTGACCTCTCTGCCAGCACCTCAAGTGGATTTCTACCCTGCGCCCAACTTTTTACCATCCAAGCCGTGTCAAAGGCTGCCAGGAAGCCGCGGGCACAGCCGGTCCCCATAGGCCAGAAGGGCTACAGTAAGACAGACAACCAGAAACACATCATCAGAATCAAACGTAATGATCATAAATATAAATAAGCACAAGAATGATTATTTAAGTATAACTGCACAGTAATGTATCCTCCTCACCTCTAGAAGACTGTCTCCCACTAGTGCCACCAGCACACTGTGACCAAACCTCTCCCGGACAAGACCGGCACTTTCTGAGGCATACATGCTTGTGAAATCAAACATGGCCACATCAGGCTGACTGCAGTGGTTCATGGCGTAGTCCAGCGTGGGCAGCTGGTAGTGGGTGGCGTAGTCGGCTGCCTCTCGTGCGTATGCCAGCAAAGCCTCTTGATTCACGTTTTCACTGTTCAGCAGTGCCTCAGTGTCAATATAATCCTAGTAAATACAAAAAAAAAATCATACCAAATATTTTAGCATTTGGACCAATCAGACACACAATTGTTCATTAGATTTAACAAATCAATTATTCATTAGATTAACAAACAATCACAGACCCCTCACCCAACACCAGACTCGGTGCCTATATGTCTGTGAACGATCTCCAGGCCAGGACACCTCAGCCAGATCAGATAAACTTTACGACCTAAAAGTATGTAGGGAGAATCTTCCTCCCTACTCAATTCTCTCTAAAACAGACATACAGTATACTGCTATAGGAAATGACTTCTTTCATTAATTCATAGAATAATTTTTCTCTGACTTTCCTATCATGCATATCCCCAGGTCTTTGTGTATGATTACAACCTCCTTGTATATGGTCTTGTGGATGCTTATGATAGATCACTAGTTAATGCAAACTCACCTATACCATGTTTGGTCTCTATGTATTCATCTTTGGATGATCTAATTGAGAGTGTATATTATATGTTTATACCTATGCTAAATATTAGTGTTCTAAGAATTTTTAGTTGTCTTTGCATCAACATCCAATCCAGTTACATATGCAAATGACCATGTCCGGAGACAAAGAGCCGTAAACTTTCCCTCCAGAAGTGCAAGTCCCCATTGGATCTTTGACCCCTGAGAGTTTTGACCTCCACAGAACTTAAAAGGCCTCACTTCAGTGACCCGCCTGTCTTTTAGTCTCTTTACTCCTCATCACCCGACCCGCCTGTCTTTTAGTCTCTTTACTCGTCTCTCATCACCCTCCCATCTTCTGGTTGCTAAGTCCCAGAGCCGGCGCTGCCGTGCCTGGCAGGCCTCGACACAGCTCAGTCTGTGGTTCTTTTAGATCCTAAGAGGATGGGGATGCTGAGCTAGAACTCTTCTGGACCCCTTAAGTTTGAGCCAGGCCATTCATCAAAGATCCTAGGAGCTCAGCTGATCTCTCTTAGCTCTTCTTCACTTTCCACCTGGGAAGAAACTCCCAATCACCATCGAGTCAGAACATCTTTGGGGTTCATAATTCTTCAAACCCAGAAGAACGTGATCGCAAGTCCAAACCTTGAAACCATCAAGACTTTCATCCGAGACTGAATCCGGACACTCGTCAACGACCAAGGCAATGTAAGTATCGTACATTTAACTAAACGAAACATAGGTTTAGTATAAGCTAACGACCCCGTTGTAAAACATCGCTGATGGTTTCACTCAAAGGTTAACTGACTCCTTTTCCATAGCTGCATTTTCTTGTTTCTATAATGGTTCATCCAGTCTCACTTTCCCTTTCCCTATGAATGAGCGATTGTATGTTTGTTTGTTTAGAGTAGTTATATGTGTTAGCGTTTAGTTAATAAAACCTTTGTTCACAAATTACATGAGTTTCTGGTCCTGCTTGTAAATAATGTCCCTTTACGATTCTGATCCAGCTACATGCTCTAGTCTAATGCATTAATACTGTAGGAATGATATTTTCTGTGGCCATGAAAATATCCTTTCTTAGAGTTGATATTAATTTACACTGAATGTTTGCTGGACGAACAGATTAGTTGATGGCAATATTAATTCTGTTACAGTTACTACTAATTATTTATATACATTTCCCTTTTGAGCTAATTTGCTACAATATACAGTAAGACTGCTAGCAAGTCAAAACTAATGTCTACTGATAGATTATGCGCTGTGATAGCTGGTTCTTTGGTCAACATGAAACGTTATTTACAATGCATTTTACTTCCAAAATATGACATTTTTGAATGAAACAGATACTTTGAAAAAACATAAGGTGGGACTTGATGACTGAGGGATTATACTGTAAAAAGTTCTTATTCAGTACAAGAATGGAGACAGATCATCAAGAATAAAACACTTTTTAACCAAAGGAAAAAAAAAAACTTTTTTTAGTTTAAGGGTCAAGATGGTAAATTTTTTCATGGATATATTTTCAAAATAAATTGAAAAGTGTGCATTCAAGCCTTATTAAAAGGATATTATTTATTTATTAATTTATTAGTATTTAGAAAAATTAAACAGTGAAACAATTTTGTTAAAAAATATTATAAATGTTTAAAATAAAGTCATGTAGTGTGACAAACATGAAGATCGAAACGTAGGAAACAAAAATAGTTATGAGTGTGTGTCAAGGTCAGTAAGTCTTAAAATATCAGATAATCAGATCTTTTTTAGTATGTAAAATGACTAATTCATGTTCAGGCTGTAAAATGTCCAATTAAATTTGATGAATTTAATTGTAAAATCATGGTACAATCACCAAAAACGTATTGATGTTTTAAAATAATTTTATATTTTAATATTGTAAATATTAAGATATGTACACTAATATGTTTACAAGATCTAAGTAAAATATTTAATTACTTGATGAGTACACATTTTGGAGTCCTTAAATGTAAACTTTTGTAGAATATAGTAGTGTAGTTCTTCAAAATCACACACACACACACATATATATATATATATATATATATATACTGTATATATATACAGTATGTATATATATACAGTATATATATATATACTGTATATCTTGAACACTATTATTTACCTTTCCCCCCTAAAAATAAACCTCACTAAATGCTAGTAAAAACAACACCAAAAACACACAAACAAAAAAATTATTCTCTGAAAATAAGTCTTAATATCTTATGCAACTTTGTTCCTCAAGTAAATTTATCTTGTTGTTAGGATGCTTAAATATTTTCAATGAAAAATAAATCAATATTTGATATATATGTACATATATACATACTGGGGGTGGCACTAGTGGTGCAGAAATTACCTTGACCAGAAAAATCCAGATCTTTGCCAAACAGACACTAAATAAAATATCTGCCATCAGACAGGGTAAAAAATGGCTTGAGGAAAGATTGGATGACTTTCCAAAGCTGGCCACAATCCAAAATAGGTGAAGACTGTAAGCCGCACACTCAGTTCTAGCACTTGACTCACTGCGTGAATCAGATCAGCACAGACATTGCCAACAACCCTAATGTGCGTCAATGACGAGGCCCAAGAACTGAGAGTACCAGAGAGCGTTTGTGACTGTCTCTCTCCCCCTGATAAATATGTGCTCCTTAGGAGTGTTTATAAGCCTCTGGACTCATGTTGTGCTTTTAGGCGTCTGGTCCCTCCATCTTGGAGGAAGCCGAGAAAAATAGTTCACTCGACACTTGCCACAGAGTAAAGCAACCAACTCACATGAATGATGACACCTTTGTCCAGCAGGCTCTGCTTCTTAGCTGTCATGACAAAGTAATGTGTGTTGTCTTTGTAGTAGACAATGTTCTCAAGATCAATCCCTACGAAAGAGACAAAATTGTGGTATTACTTAAATCTGTCAGAGATACTCATCTGTAACATCTTTATGCCTGTAATATGACATAACGAATCTCATGAGGTCAGAGTGAGTTTAATACAGGATTTTAAAGGAATTCAGTTTCAAAGGGGTACAAGTCACGGCAGGTATACAAAGCATACGTAAGTGTTTGAAGGGAGGAAGCCCATAATCCCCGGAGAATAAACATTTACGTGACAAATCAGTGCAAGAAGACGATAACTGAAATATGGCTGCTCCAAACAGCAGATAACACTGACACGCTTATGGAAATCATCGCGGGAAATGCCGGGAAGAGGTGAAAGTACATGGTTGAGAGGGTTGGGAGATATTTCTTTATTATCCAGGGAGCTGGATGCTTAGTTTAGACTAATGTGGTGTATTTTTAGTGGCTAATGTGGCGCATATTGCTCACCAGTTTCCTGTCTGAGATCCTGAAAGAATTTCTGGTTGAAGATGAAGGCAACTCCACTTATCTCCTCGACCTTTGCCTCAGCGGTGGTGTTTCTGTTGATAAAGTTTGCTGTTATGGCGATGGCCAGTTTGCCACGAAATTCCTTCCTCCTAAATCCTGAGAAAGAGAGAAAGAAGAAGGGAGAAAAAAACAAGGGGAAAAGGGTTTAGTAGTTGCATTTGTTTCCTCGTGTTTGATAGAGGTAAACTAATGCAGCACAAACATGCCACTCTACCAGTATTACAAGCCCATTTTTTAAATCAGTTAAATCAGCGGCAAAGTCCACAACGAATACTGCCCATCTGAAGATATTTAATATAATTATATATTATATTTAAAAGAAGAAGATATTTAAGACTTCATATTCAGTAATATTTTCAATTTAACTGTACTGACACTATTGAATGAGAAAATTTGAACTGAATTAAGCTGGATAATGACACAAACTTTACAACATCGACACTTACTAAACTGAACTGAAACAACACTGAACTAAATTGAGCTGAATTATGACACTATTGTCTAATATTTAGAGCTGCTTTAAAGCTGAAATCGAATTTGTTTCATAATTTATGAATTTTACAACATTGACACTGTTATTTTTCCTGTTGAAGCTGCTTTGAAACAATCTGTATAGTATAAAGACTTGATGTGACCAGTATTATTATTTTTAACTAAAACTAAATAAAAAAATCATTACTTGAAATAAAATAAGCATTAACTGAAATAAAATAAAATATTAAAAAACTTAAACTTATTTTATTTTAGGTAGTTGCCAAGACAATATTTCTCATTTTAATTTAGTTTAACTTGAAGTACTAACATAACTAAAACTAAATAAACTCAAACTAAAACTTGAAAACTTAAAACATAAAAATAAAATTAAATAAAAAAAATTAACAAACATAGTATATCAATGACAAAAATAAAACATTTGATTTGACCTGAAGATAGTTGATGATTAATGAACAGTTATGGGCTGGTAGTTACAGTATGGGCTGATATTTCACCGGCCTACCAAGGCCTCCTCCACACAAATGCAATATGTTTGAAAATATTTTCTATTAATTTTGGCCTCTTTCCACACATTCGCAGCATTTTGCACTTGGTCATTGAAAACATCTCAAGGTTACGTATGTAACCATGGTTCCCCGAAGGGAACGAGGCGCTGCGTCGAACGCTTTGGGAAAACCCCGGCGAGACCATGTTCTGTGTGAAATCAGTCCAATAGAGAAGCGAGACGTCACGAGCGGGGTGACGTGAGCAACCAGGAAGCATAAAGGTGCATCCGGCAAAGCGCACATGCTAACTTCTGCGGAAGCCAGCGCCTGCAGGGACACAGGGAGTATGGCAGGGAGACACAGCGTCTCATTCCCTTCAGGGAACCATGGCTACATATACGTAACCTCGAGACGTTGCCCTTCAGGAACTCGTGCTGCGTCGAACGCTTTGGGAACGAGAATACCCACTGCGCCATATGAGCAAGTCCCTGTCTGGTGTGAGGTCGCGAGACTCTGTTTCTGGGTCTGGCGATATGAGGAGCTGGACGGCTGGGACTGCTCCTGCTTAGCAGTCCCAAAAACCTGGGAACGGCGAGGGAGGAAGTATTGGAATGCCGCCCCCTGCTTCTTCACCTCCTGAAACCTCTCGACGACAGTATCGACTGCGCCGCCGAAGAGGCCAGAAGGCAATAGCGGAGCATCCAGCAGGAAAAATCTGTCTTTATCCTGTAATTCGGACAGATTCAACCACAGGTGCCGCTCCGTGGCCACCAATGCTGCCATTGAACGGCTGATGGCTCTGGCCATTTCTTTAGTGGCCCGAAGCGACAGATCTGTGGCCCGGTGTAGTTCTGCGACTACGTCGGATTCCTCTTCCTCCCTATCATCCAGGTCTTTAAGCAGGTCAGCCTGGTACGCCTGCAACACCGCCTTAGTGTGCAGACACGCACCGGCCTGACCTGCCGCCGTATAAGCTTTCCCAACCAGGTTAGATGTCAGCTTTACTGGCCTGGTGGGAAGTTTCAGGGCCTTCAGGGATGATGCTGAGGACGGGGAGCGATAACTCGCAAGTGTCTGCTCCACCGCCGGCATCACCCCATAACCCTTCTCATAACCCTCTAACATGTGTGCTTGCCGGATGCACCTTTATGCTTCCTGGTTGCTCACGTCACCCCGCTCGTGACGTCTCGCTTCTCTATTGGACTGATTTCACATATGCTTCAGAACGAGTTCCCAAAGCGTTCAACGCAGCTCAAGTTCCTGAAAGGGAACTGAGATTTTTGAAATTGCCAAAACTTTATTTTTTATAATGCATGTGGACAGGTTAAAGGGTTAGTTCACCCAAAAATGAAAATTAGCCTGTTTTTTAAGTGGAGATGCTGGAATTTTGTAACATCACAAACACAACATGCAAATTTCACACATGCTTCAGAACGTGGTCTCGCCGGGGGCATTCCCAAAGCGTTCAACGCAGCTTGAGTTCCTGAAAGGGAACTGAGATTTTTGAAATTGCCTTTTAAATGGAGGACTTTCAAAACTTTATTTTTTGTAATGCATGTGGACAGGTTAAGTGGAGATGCTGCAATTTTGTAACATCACAAACACAACTTGCAAATGATGTCAGAATTTTCATTTCTGGGTGAACTATCCCTTCAATCACTGAATATGGATATACTGAGTCTGTGAAGTAAATCTCTGCAGTTGCAAATGTCTATAATATTCATCTGTAGTTTTTAAAGCCCTTATGCATTTTTTAAGGATCTAGAGATTTCCTAAGACACTGCTAATGTGCATAACAAATAAAAAGGCAAAAACTACCTTTTCAGAATATTTGTACTCAAATAGAGAATCCTAAAGAGATCGACAAAATGTTCTGTTTCTCTTTATTTCTTTTTGTTTTAGATACTCTGATTGACTCAAAAGAGATTGTATTGCATCATGCCTGATAAAGATGTGTTAGAGGCCTACAAAAAAAGGAACAAAAAGTGCCTTTATGCATTAGCCAAATAAGTTCATCCCAGCCTGGCAAATTTTACAAAAACAGCACAAGCTGTTCATTTTTAATGGCTGTTGAGTGGGTTGACTTGGGTCGTGGAGAATTGGCTCTGCTTTCTCATCCTGCAAAATAATGTATGAGGCTCTACAGAGCTTCTCTACGAACAGACACAGATTTGATTAAGAGCCAGAACTGTTCCATTACTGCCATGTTGTTAACTCACTAAGACATCAGTTCTCCTCTTTGTCATCTGCGTTACTCGGTCCAAATTCAGCTGCTTTCGTCTGACTGCTGCTCTGCCTCAGATTGGGATAAATTTAACTTTCCCTAGATGTCCTGAACTAGCTCACTTAATGTCCAAAACAAGCTGGGTTCCTTTTTCCCTGAAGTTACTCATAATTGGGCAATGAGCTAACATCTCATAGTTTGGAAGGCCCCACAAATGGCCTTTTTTGGAAAAAGCATCTGATTAGGGATAAGCGAAAAGATGACGAACCTGGAAAACAGAGTCCAACGGACACACATCATCAGCTGAAAAGTGTTCAGAAACCCTGAGAGCTCCTCAAGAGCACATGTTGACTCGCTGATCTCATATGTAACCGGTGGGCGGCTGGTGACATCATGCAGTATCGCTTTACACAGCAGAACTTGATTTTATGGCTTAATAACCTTCTTAGATGAAACAATGCATTCTAGGGACTTCGGCCAAGAGCATGGGCCAAATTTTAAGAGTTGCTGAGGTTGTTTTAATGATAGAAAGAGTGTAACAAAGAGAGGTTTTGGATTATATCTGAAGACGTTTTATTAGTGCTGTTTAAAGGAATAGTTCACCCAAAAATGAAAATTTGCTCAAAATGTACCATTCAAGATGCAGATGAGTTTGTTTCTTCATCGGAACAGATTTGGAAGTTTGGATCACTTCTTTACCAACAGATGTTCTTCAGTGAATGGGTGCCCTCAGAGTGAGATTCCAAACAGCTGATAAAATCATCACAATAATCCACAAGTAATCCAAACAACTCCAGTTCATTATCAATGTCAATACAGTGAAAAGCTGTATGGATTACTTGTGGACTATAGTGATGTTTTTATCAGCTGTTTGGACTCTCATTCTGACGGCACCCATTCACTGCAGAGTATCCATTGATGAGCAAGTGATATAATGCTCAATTTCCCCAAATCTGTTCAGATGAAGAAACAAACTGATCTACATCTTGGATGGCCTGAGGGTGAGTAGATTTTCAGTAAATTTTCATTTTTTGGGTTAACTATTTCTACATTTGCCATTTTGCTCAAATTCATAGTTTGTGCCCCAGACGTGAATAATACCTCAAATTGTGTGGCTTGTTGAGAAGTATGCTATTACATTATTTGAAAGACCATATGACATGCTATTTTCATGTACATGCTATCATATTTTAGGCAGGTACAATTTTAGTAACTGCTAGAACAGTTTGTAATCATAGAGCAAAGATTATTATAGCCTCTTAGTTACTGTGCAAACAGAAGGTTGCATGTGTGTTTATTTTAGTCCACATGATATATGTAATTCAGCATGGCAGATTTTACATTTTATTTCTCATGAGCAGCGATTGCATCATCTTCACCCATTTGAGCTCATACCTTCTAAAGAGTTTCGTCTCCCATCAGCTCCCACCACCACATCAAAGTTGAAGTCGGCCACAGGGTGATCCGCAGGCCGGATCTCTGCCCTCCAACCCGGCCCTGCAGAAACAAACGCAATCATTCAGCTGCAAAAGTGACAAATCACAAATCACAATTGAGATCTTTTTAATATCTCCAAGAGAACAATGAGATTTTCAGATGTTTCTACTGAGAAAATGACACTAGGACTCTTGAGTTTCAGAGAATATCTCAACAGTGTCTCAAATTGTGCTCAGATTTGGCATTGTCAAATTCTGCAAAAGTCTGAGTTTTAAATATGAACTCAAACCAAATCACAATTGAGATCTTTTTAATATCTCCAAGAGAACAATGAGATTTTCATATGCTTTTCAGATGTTTCTACTGAGAAAATGACACTAGTACTCTTGAGTTTCAGAGAATATCTCAACAGTGTCTCAAATTGTGCTCAGATTTGCCATTATGTCAAATTCTGCAAAAGTCTGAGTTTTAAATATGAACTCAAACGTTTCTCATCAAACTCTCCAAAGATTTAATTATCTGAGCTGCTACCAATTTAATTTCATAGCTCTGTACTCTTACTGCATGCCAGGCATTGACTTATTTGAGAAATAAAAATAGACATATCTTGCTTTTCAGATGATTGTACTAAGAAAACAACTCTAGTAATCTACATATGATTACTCTTGAGTTTAAGAAGAGATCTTAATAATGACTCAAACTCCAAAAACGTAATTAACTGAGTTGTTATCCACATTCATTTTATAGCTCTATATTTTTACAGCATGCCAACAATTGACTCTGTTGTTTCAATTTTTATTTCTCCTAAGGAATTTCAGAAGCATCTGAGAGTTGATACATAACTGGGAACTCATTAAATCTCCCAAGCAACATCTGAGCAATATTTTTTCCTCTAGGGAGGACAGGAGCTGGGTGGAGCGATAAGACAATAAATACAAATATCAAAATATTTCAAGACACTTGACCCAAGTTCACTTCTGACAAACTGTTCTTGCTGTAAGTGAACCGCATGTTGTTTTAAATGGAAATAATCTGTTAAATGGAAAAAAAAAATTTCTAACTACATATTTTAACAAGACTAGGTAATGTTACTCGTGTATGCATTATGCAATCGTGCCAAGAACACTATGCATTCCAGAAACATACAGTCACAGCAAGTCATTCAGCTATTATTAATAATAGCCAACCATCAGTGTCAAACGTTTAGAGTACAACTTAAAAGCAAAATAAACCAAAACTGTTTAACACAAGTTGAGAACTTGAGATCCAACTGAACTATATCCAGGATCATGAGTCTCGCTCAAGGCCATAGCACAGGGTCACAGCAAGCACACATTCTTAATTTAGAAAGCACTTTTGTTTTTATCTGCCTGCTGTCATTGCTGTTGAAGGGAGAAAGATAGATTGCTAATGGTCTAGAAGTCTAGGGGAGAAGCTTACGCAATGTTGTTCTACCATAGATGACCAAAGTGGTCACATATGGAAACCAACTCCTTGGACCTTTGAGTTGTGTTTCTAATTATCAAGATCAACTAATCAGTTTCTTAATTTCTCTGATCTTTAAAAATCTTGTGAAACGAGATAGCAGAGCGGTGTGTAATGGGTGAACGTTGTGCATGCTATGTAGTCATAAAATGACATTTGGATACGGGAGGGGAGAGTGAAGTGCATCTGAACACTTTTTCATGGCCATTAAAGTTGCATTAACAACTCTGCAGGTGTTGTTTGGTTGTCATGGAAACAGCTATTATAGTGAGGCAGGAAGCACTCCATCCCTTCATCTTCCTGGTAATGACAGCCCAGCCCAGAAAACCTTAAACTGCTCCAAAGAAAATGTTGTAATACAGAGACAGCAAAATCAAAAGAACCCAGATTCATCAAGATGAGTATAGATTAACATTTCAATACTCAAGCTTATGTGGTGTCTAATAAAACTATGGGATATTAAGTTAAGTAATCAAAGTATTATCCAAACAAAGGGCAGCTACTTTGAAGAAGCAAATATATAAAATAGCATTTCGTGATGGCTACATAACCATATATTACCATCTGTGTTGTTTTTTTATAGTATTATCTTCTTTTCAGTAGCCAAAAACAGCAAAGCATGGCGCTAGCAACACGAAGGTCATGGGTTCAGTTCCCAGGGAAACTGGATAAACAAGAACTGATAAAAATGTAAAATGTGTACTTTGAATGCAATGTAAGTCACTTTTGAATAAAAGCGTCTGCCAAATGTAAATGTTTACTATTCTAGAAGTAGCAATAATAGACATTGAGTAGGTGTGTCCAAACTTTCGACTGTCGTCTAGTCTGCATCTGGGGCCGTCAGTCTCACCCTCATTCTCCTGGTCCTCTGGAGGCTCCACCAGCTTGACGAACTCCACATTTACGTGAAACTCCACACCCAGAAGCAGAGCGATCTTCAAGAGCATGAGCTGGAGCTGCCGAATGCCTGCCAAACCCAGCCAGAGCAAGAACCATTAACCTCACAGTCACGCTAACACTGCCTCACTTATAAAAACACCAACCAGTAGAACTAACAGATGTGAGAACAGAAATATCGTCATTAGAGTGGCAGGATAGTATTTTCACTTAGTGCTTCATCTTTTGGATCGTTTATCCAAAAATGGAAATTCTATCATCGTCTCTTTTCCATACAATGAAAATTGATAGGGACTGGGAGTGTCAAGCTCCTAAAAAGACATTAAAACAACATAAAAGTAGTTCATATGACTAATGTGATAAATTCCAAATCCTGTAAAGTCAAATGATAGCTTTGTGTGAGGAACAAACTGAAGTGTAAGTCTTGACAGTGACTGGTCACTGTGTATATATATATATATATTTAATATAATTTAATGTGAAACAAATAAATTGTTGGAAACAAATATAATAATAATAAATATAATTTTTATAATATAATATATATAATTGTTGATGTGAGACAATAGCTTGTTTTAATGATTTATTGCTCGTTCAATATAAGTAAATGAAACAATATATAAATTGGAAAATCTCAGTTTACTTGCCCTTTAAGTTAACTGTACTTAAATACTTGATTTAATAGGATTAGCTACAATTATTAAATTAAATTGAGGTTGACAGAGTTATTTTATTTATGTATTATTATAGTTTTTATTAATATTTTGATTTAGCTCTTATTTTTATATTTTCCGTTTTCATTTTATTTTATTTTTAATTTCTAACTATTATTTTCTAGTAAAAATGTAATGCTTTGTCATTTATCTATCTATTTATGGTTTAATTTATTTAGTTATTTTTGTTATTTATTATTAGTCATTTTAGTAATTTAGTTTATTTCTCATTCCGGTTAGTAATTTTAGTGCTGTAAATTTATATAAATGTATTTAAATTAATTGGCAACTCAAAATTATTTTTATTTCATCTTTATTTCAATTAACAAATATGCTTTTAGTTTTAGTTAATTGTGATAACTATAGTGCGTGAATTAGTTTTCTCAAATGATTTGAGTAGACTCAACTTATTAGGGTTTACAATGTAGATTTTTGGGTGATATATCACTGTAGATAAACACAACAAAGGTAACATATACTGCATATATAGAAAAAAGAAGGGCTATCAAAAGAATGAGAAGAGGAACTAAAAAATGACTACTGCTTTAAACAAGGAGGTTATTATAGGTTGCTTATAATATGCAGAGAATGATAAGTTGTTTCAGAACTCACTGATGTGGTCTATTGCTCCAGCACAGAACTTTCCATAGAACTTCTTGGCTCCTAAGGCTCTGAGGTCATGAATGGTGTAGGGCCAGAGATGTAGGACGTTGTTCCTGGAGAATGTATCTCTCTTCTCTATTACCACCACTTTGGCTCCGAGGAAAGCTAACTCGATGGCAGTCCGCAAGCCACAGGGGCCCCCTCCAATTATCAAGCACTGAAAGTTACAATCAGAAATTCAGAGAATCAGCAGGGTAAGAATTTAACCAAGGTCACTATTTTCATTTAAAAAACAGAGAAAGTACAGAACAATTGGGTGACTTTTGTTTTCATTGCTTTTTAAATTCCACAAATACATATAAAAGAAGGCAATACCTCTCTAGGACCTCTGTGCATTTTATAATACCTTGTGTATTTTTCTTTATTGAAATTCAAGGAGCCTATTTTACTCTGTGGTGAGCAAACAGTTCTTGCCCATTCTTTCAGGAAGTATCCTAGAAAGCAGAAAATCTTAGCAGATAAGCTCAAAGAAAAGTAAGCACTAACGCAAATGTTTATCCAAGCACCACATCACAACCAGTGCCAATAACTGGAGGCGCGTGTGTGATTTCATCAGCATTAATTCATAATTACAGTCCTGTCATATCAAAGGCATGATTCATGCATCAGGCTTGTATGAATGCATGAAGTCAAGACGTCAGGTTCCGGGACGTGTCTGAGAATGCCTGCTGTGGGTATGACTTCATCCTCTCTGGTTTAGTGATGAGAGATCACTTTTTATGTGGAGAGATGATCTTTACACAAATCTATTCTTGAGTCACAGAAGAGAGCCACGTATTGGACTCACATCATGCAAAGCTTTAGCTCATTTTCAGCCCAGATGGTACAACGTGACTTTTTTCTACTTGATCTATTAATTTCCTTCCCCTCCTATGATTTCCCACACACATGGCCAATTTCAGGATGGTTAATTGACCTCAAAATAAGGAAGAGGCAATGAGGGCAGCTAGCGCTTCCTGTCACAGTGTGCATACAGCAAAAACTCTCAGCCTGTGCTGTGATCAATATTGTTATACGCTCGGGTTTCAGCCCCTCCTGATCCTGCATCTTATCATGTTTATGTAGACCTCAATGCCTGTGTGGATAGTTGTCCCTGGCACTGTGTCAGTTGAGGCTATTTACAGATCTCAGCCTGCTAGAAGCACAGATAATTTCATTAAAAGGCCTTCAGCTTTCATTAATAAAAAATAAGACAGAGATTTAGACATTCTATGCTTAGTGTGTGTTTCAACCCTGTTTCTTACAAATATATTTGTGTGTGTGAATTACAGGGTTGACAGTGCCAATAGGAATGTGTATGTACTGTTGAGCAACGGGGTTAATAGTATCAAAAGAAGTCGACAAAATGTTTATTTTAATGTAACAGGGTTCAATGTACCAATAGGCCTCCATGTGTGTATTTTTGAATAACAGGGTTGAATGTTTCAATATGAATCCGTGTGTGTGTGTGTGCGTGCGTGCGTGCGTGTGTGTGTGTGTGTGTATTTTTGAGTAACAGAGTATCAGTAGAAATTGTGTATTTTAGTAACAAAATTGCAGGCATCAACAAAAAAGTGATTGTGTATTTGTGAATAACAGGGTTGAAAGTATTAATATAGACTCTGTGTCTATTTTGAGTAACAGAGTTGAAAAAATCAACAGCAATTGTGTATTTTTAAGTAACAAGATTAAACGTATCAGTAGGAATGTTTTTGTGAATTTGTGAGTATAACAGAGTTGAAAGAATCAATAGAAATTGTGTATTTGAAGTAACGATTGCAGGTATTAACAAAAGTGTGTTTGCGTATTTGTGAATAACAGGGTTGTAAGTATCAATCAAAAAGACTGTGTGTTTTCTGAGTAACAGAGTTTAAAATATCAACAGCAATTGAGTATTTTAAGTAACAAGATTAAACGTATCAGTAGGAGTGTTTTGTGCATTTGTGAGAAAAAGGGTTGAAATAATCAATATAAATTGTGTATTTGACTTAACAAGATTGCTGGTATTAACAGGAGTGTGTTTGTGAGTAACGGTGCTGAAAGTATCAATAGCAGTGTGTAGCAGTAATGGAGAAGATATTGCGGTTGGAGGAATGCGTACAGAGAAAACAAGCAAGTATTAAATGCCTGAGGGGAGATCTGTTATTCATCACTGCTGCAGGTATGAGGCTGGCAGACGCAGGTGGCCACTGCACTGTCTGGACAGGTCTGTCTCTGCACTGCTGCTTTTGATTACACTGGATGGACCAGTTACCACTAGCACAGACTGACAGGCCAGGTGCACAGTTTCTGTTTGACTTCACTTTAACTAAAAGCCACAGAGAATGAACAAAGGCAGCCTGTTCAGAAAAGACAGAGAGCCACGCAACCACTCCATCCCCATTTACCATCCCCACAGACTAATGAAACGCTCCATCAGTCAGAGCAGATATGAACACAATGATAACTCTTTTGTTTTTGCTCATCCCCACCCTGAAACCGAGCAGAACAGTAGTCCAGAGGTGAAGTTTCCTGTTGAGTCAGCATGGAGCTGTTTCCTGTCCATCAGTGGGTGCTCGAAATCATGCTTTTTTTTTTGGGTTGCCCATAGTAAAGACAAATTAACAAATGATTAAAATACGAATACATTTTCTAATGAAATCAGGATTTACCTAATGAAATCAAATTGAGAGCAAATGGAGACAAACACCTCCTGTTTGTCAAATTTTTTACTTGAGAAAAAAAATTCAGGAGTTTCAGAAGAGACCTAAAAAATGACAGATTTGCCAGACCAAAGTCTCAAGACCCTCGCGTTTTGTGCTGCACTTTTATAAAAGAAAAATACAAAAAGCCAAGGCAAAAAATCCGCACACCAAACGGAATGCAAAGTTCAAGGTCCTCTGAACAAGAGTTTATTCCTGAAGATTTACATAGAAGTGACAACAAAAACTAAAGTGCACAAACAAAAAAAACACAGACACAAAAAAAAGCAAACGTTTCAGTCCTGGCTGGATTATCTTCAGTGCTAAATATTCCAACACTGGTTAACAAACATTTAAGGAGATCAGGGCACAAAACAGAGACGTCAGATGATTAAACTGAATCCGCTGGTCAATTAATTAAAGATGCAATAAGTAATTAACAATCACCGCCCATATGGGTGGGTTTAACTGAAGAAAAAAAAACCTTGATGGACAGAAAAAACCTCTAAAGAAAGCAAGAAAGATTTAAAGTTTCTTGCAAAAGCTGCACATTTTATAAAACCATTCCTGAGCGCTGCATCTTGCGTTTTTAGGCATAAAGGCGCGTTTTGTGTGTGAACGACCCATTATTGTATCTCAATAATCATCATACAAATTTTAGTAAAAAAATCTAAGACAAATATAATACTAATTAATTATAATTAAATTAGTTTTATATTAAATTATATTATTTTACTTTTTAAATTGATATTTTTTATAAATTATTTTTTTAATTAAATTAAAATTAACTTTATATTAATTTATATTATTATATTTTATATTAAAGATTATAACTAATTAAATTAATTATAACTGTGGATATTTAATTTCCTAATCTATAAAAGAACAACCTCGGAGCAATAAAAAATATTTTTAGTGTGTCCTCTTTTTAAAATCCAGCCAATCACTGTACAGGCCAACGTCTGCTCTAAAATTTCATCACACCACTGCCACTTCAGGCTGGTTCAGCCTCTTTTATCTCGTGGAAAAGTCTGCAGGACAGGAACTGGCAGCATAATGCCAGATGAGACTTCCTGGTGAAAGCCACGGTATGTGTTGAACCAACAGTCACTTTACACAAAGCCCAGTGGACCAGAGACCACCTTCACTGCAGGACCAATAACTTAAACCCAGACACACATACTTATCCTGCTTCTAGCACACAATGTGATCACAGTTTGCTTCAGCAGTTTGCTCAATTAGACATCACACCACTAGAGAAAGCTGCTCGATGAACTGAAGCAGACCACCAGGAGAGCAGCCCAGATTCACAAGCATTAAGGCCAGTATGAGAATAAAAAAAGGCAGGCGAATTGGCTGATACCTCTAGTGTAATGAGTGTTAGCGTATAATGCCACTGTATGATTTGTTTACATTGCCCAAGTAGTCACGAGTCACAAAGTCACAGCTGTAAGCATATGTCTAGCAGACTGCACACATGCTCAAACATACAAAAAGAGAAGAACTTGACTTTCCCAATGTGGGAAACAGTGCCTCATCGCATGAGCTCACAGAGTCTGGGTCAGGAGCTCAAACTGCTCAGACTGAGGAACGGCTCCAAGTATTTACCACAAAATCCGGTGGTGAAACCACAACACCACCCCTGAAAAACAGCCCAAAAATGTATGAGAAGAATTTAAAAGACACTTTTTGTGTCAACTTTATTTAACTGCTGCTCAATGTGGGAATCCATTTAAGAGTCATTCTGTGAAACAGATCAAGTGTTAATAAAACTGCATTGTGCCATACCAAACTAACATTAAAAAACACTAATATATATATTTGGAAATTCAATTTTTTTTAAAGAAATTAATGCTTTTATTCAATAAGAATGCAACTGATCAAATATGATAGTAATTACTTTAACATCATTGCAAAAGATTTATATTTCAATTAAATGCTCATCAAAAGAATCTACGAGTTTCCTGAAAGTTTTAACAAAAAAATTTTAAGCAACACAACTTTTTTTAACATTAATAATAAGAAGAAATGTTTCTTACACACCACATCATCAAATTTAGGATGATTTCTAAAGGATCATGTGACACTGAAGGCGGGAGTAATGATGATGAAAATTCAGCTTTGCCATCACAGAAATAAATTACATTTTAAAATATATTAAAACAGAATAATATTGTTTCAAATTTTAATAAAAATTTATAATGTTACTGTTTTTACTAGTGCTGTCAAACGATTGATCGCGATTAATCGCATCCAAAATAAAAGTTTTGTTTACATAATATATGTGTGTGTGCTGTGTATATTTATTATGTATATATAAATACACACACGTGCATATATATATTTCAGAAAAATTTTGTTTATATATTAAATATATTTATTTATTTATAATATAAATTATGTATATAAATATAGACATGTAAATATTTTCAATATATATACTGTATGTATGTGTATTTATATATACATAATAAATATACACAGAACACACACATATATTATGCAAACAAAAACGTTTATTTTGGATGCGATTAATCGCGATTAATCGTTTGACAGTATTATGTATATATAAATACACACACGTGCATATATTTCAGAAAAATATGTTATGTTTATACATCAAATATATTTATATATAATATAAATTATATGAATATAAATATATATAAATGTAAATATTTTCAAAATATACGTATACTGTATGTGTGTGTATTTATATATACATAATAAATATACACAGTACACACACATATATTATGTAAACAAAACTTATATTATTTTGGATGCGATTAATCGCGATTAATCGTTTGACAGCGCTAGTTTTTACTATATTTTTGATCAAATAAATGCAGCCTTGGTGAGCACAAGAGACTTCCTTCAAGTTATTGTTACTTCTAAAATATAATCATATAAAAAAATATGTGAGAAAAAAAGACAGTAATAAAAAAAGAAATGAAACTAGCACAGCTAAAATTGTGTATAATCAGAATCAACTATTCCTGAAACCTGTGTAGTAATCAATAAACATAATTTACATATGTTAATAAGAATGATACAGAAATAAAAAATATCACTGCATGAATTACAATTTAAAAATTATTTTAGCATATTTTGCTTGCAGTGAATGTCTAAACTTTTAGATTAAGCCTCTGTGTTCTTTGCAATGGTGATAAAGCCAGTATAAAACAATAAAACAGGCAGTTGAGCTGTCCCGCTGGTTGATGACGAGAGAATGAGCTCATATCCTGGGCAGACTGTGAATCTGGCAGACAGTTGTAGGCTGGTGAGCAGTGATATCGTGTCACTCTTCCTAAACCACACCTTTTTTTTCCCCCCCAACTCAACTCAAGTCACAACAGGATGAAGGGGCAGATGGTCTAATATTCATCAGGATGTTAAAACACCTTTCCAATGCCTGTTTAATGTGCAGAATCAACTAAGTAAGCCATTTGAAGGTTGGCTTCCAGATGAGAGAAGACACTCTCCGTTGCATTCAAAACATTGCTTTGTCTGTTTCAGCAATTCAGAAAGTCAGCCTCTGACTCAACCAACGGCGTGAGTTTGAGATGCAACAAGCTGTTTGTCTGATGAATGGCGATGGAAACAGAGAAAAAGTTTTGTTTAAGAAACCCTAAAAATCAAACTAGTAAGGGTCCAATGCTTAATATGTGTATTTAAATACTCCTATGAGCCATTTTGCAGTTACAGCATACCTGGCTTGTCTGAACCAGTGCCATTAGGCAACACTGTTCTGGCTTTGATTAAAGTGTGCAGAACAGCCCTTCGTCAGGACTACTGTATATAATTACCATCTTTATTACAAAGAGGTAAATTACACTCTAAAAAGAGCTGCATAATTACGCTCCTTTACATCAGAGACGTTAGTGGGCCGTTTATTGCACGTATGAAGTGAACTTGTTAAATTATGCTCTCTTTGAAACACTTCAAACACTCACTAACAATAAGCTGAGCTTGATTCCTTGCTGCCTTTTAAAGTGTGTGTGTGTGTGTGTGTGTGTGTGTGTGTGTGTGTGTAAAGGGGGAAGTTCTCGTAATGAACAAGACAGAGACAGGTTTGGAAATGTACAGGAATTTGTACTATCTTTATAATTTTGCTATATATAAGCTTAAGTGTCAGGTACGTTTTGTGTATGAAACATATGAAAAATGATCTGCAGCTATGCATAGGGATATTATGACTCAAGTTAAAAGGATAGTTCTTCCAAAAATATTCTATTCTCGCATATTGAGCTTATGTGAAAATGATGGCATTTTTGGGTGAACTATCCCTTTAAACATGACGCCTTGATAGTACAATGATTGGGTGGATGCTAAGGTGGTGCTTTGCAGTTGCGATGGGGTGTTCTGGCAACAATAAATCTATTTGTCATAAGAAAATCCACACAATTCATTATGATTAATTATCAGTTCACAAATGGCGCAGGGCGACTTACAGTATGTGTGACTTACTGTATGTGTTATAGTATGAGCAATAGTAGATGTTTGCCTCAACACACACCACAATTAAACTACAATAAAAGAGTCAGAGAGCACTCGTCTAATGAACAACATGTGTCCATGATGTTATATATATAATGATGTCATAGCATACAAAAACCATAGCCCAAAATCAGGGCAAATCTTAGATGGAATCTATAAACCACCTAAATATTTGGTTTATAAAGATCTCAACAAAGGTTTGCCAGCTCATTTAAACGTCATAACATATTCCAGTATTGTTATTGTCTTGGCTTTTTGCAAGCTTACCTTAATGCCCTCGCAGGCTTTGCCTTTCTTGTACTCTTTGTGGCTGGCTCTCTTGTCCAGCTTGCTCCAAAGGGCTTTGGCTTTCCAGCAGGTCACCATGCTCTTCAGGTCGCTGTAGAAGGTGCTGTGCTCCAGAGGGTCAAGCTCCAGGTAACTGCACATAATATTAAAGGCCTGCAGGGTGCTTTTACAGTCAGTGGCCTGAACAAAGTTCTCAAATAGCCGTCCTGCCTGGTTCTTCTCATCTTCGGCTTCACCCATCGTCGATTTTGAGGGAGTGTAGACACTGTGCTTGTGATATCTTGCTCCACTGAACAGCTACACCCACACTTCAGTCTCCTCACTCATGGTGAAATCTGAAAAAAAGAATAAAATGTCTATTAATTTGAATATTTAAAAAAAAATGTATAAGGCTTGGCCATTCAAGTCAAGTCATTGACATGACGCTCATTTAAAAAAAAAAATTATTTCATTATCATTTCTTAGAAAATAATAAAATAATAAAAATAAAATAAATACATCCATTTTTTTCTGCCAAATTAAAGTCATGTGATGCGACCAATATGAAATTATGAAAATGAGATTTTTAATGAAAATGCAAGGTTAGTTCACATTGTAAAATCTCATATGATACACCACAAAAGTATGATATATATAAAATATTAATTCATATCTAATTCATTATACAGGTAAAATAAAATATATAAATAGAATATATAAAACTTAGCATATTACTATTGATTACAAATTGTATAGAAGTTTTTTTAAACCATAAATACAAAGATTACATTTCTAAGAATTTGCACCTGCTTTAAACATTTTTTTAAATATTTAAATATTTTTATCTTTATCTTTGACACTCATTGACGTCATTGCCAGGAAAAAAACTATATAAAATGTTAATCCACTGCAATTTAGGTTGCCATACTATACTATTGCCTAAGGCAGGAGGCCACACACACTGCAGAAACCTACTCCTTCAAATGTTCGTAATCTGATACATTAAAAAAGTACATCAACAACAATAGAAGATGAAATGTCTTATTTTTTATTTTTTTGACAGGCATGAAAAAAGCAGAGCCTGTATCGGTTACATCTTAACAGCGGTTTGACGTCAGATACATTGGATAATCCATCCACAGAATCTTACTGTTGACTGGAGATAACAGCTGATTTAACCAGACTGCCAGCCATGCACTTTTGCATGAAAAAACTGTTTATCTTGCGGCTTTGCCCTGCTGAACCGTGAACAGGACAGAGGTGCGCTTTTGCAGGCAGTTGGGGACACGTCGCTACCCTAGCAACAAACTCCACTGGTGTGTATTTTTAGTGAACTCCCTTATACAATTTCAATAAACACACATTAAAGACGCCACAAAACATAAGCACAATAAACCTAACACCACATAGAAAAGCCCTTCACTGTAATTATACACGCACAGTCTGTGAATATTTTGTTAGATACAAAATGTCTAAATGTTCGTAATATGTGCTGAAAATGAAATCATGTCCTTTCTGTTTGCATATGAAGATGCCTTGAAAGCCCATGAAAGCAGACGTGGTATGTTTGCTGTGGTAATACTAGACTCATTTTACTCCAGAACATATTTTTCTTTGGGACAGGACATCCCCTTGATTTTGTGGTGAGTCAATGTCTAGTGGTATAAAGGGAAAGACAAGCATATTTTTTGCTCTTTTTATATCCCTTTCTTTCAAAGGAACCATTATTGTA
The DNA here is from genome assembly GCF_001515625.1 of Sinocyclocheilus rhinocerous. Classification (NCBI taxonomy): domain Eukaryota; kingdom Metazoa; phylum Chordata; class Actinopteri; order Cypriniformes; family Cyprinidae; genus Sinocyclocheilus; species Sinocyclocheilus rhinocerous. The sequence goes on along the minus strand of NW_015661991.1, from coordinate 882,114 downwards.
TGATTTCCTTCTTCTGTAGAACACAGAAGGAAATATTTAGCAGAATGTTCAAGCTGCTCTATTCTATACAACAAAAGTAGATGCTAACCAGAGGACAAAACATTATATCTCAATATTTTCTGGAATTTTGTCAGTAATGATAATTAGACAATATTTTGCTTGAGTGTGTTTTTGTGTTTTTCATATTCTTCTTGTTCTGTACAGCGGTTATTTCACAGCACTAACAGAAATTAACTTAATTAGGCTACCTTTTTTTTTTTATTTTAACTTCACCCTTAAAAGGGTCGATGTTTGCCACCTTTAATTGATTTCCAAGGGCATTTTTATGTTTACAAAGGCATTTCTTTTTTCAAATCTTATTAGATGCAGACCAATCAAATGAAATCAGTATTTTTGCACTGCAGAAGTAGCACAGAAACTGTATCTAAATCAGCATTTAGATGAAGTTGCACTGCAATTACAACTTCATAAATAATGATATGAGATTAATGTATTTTTTTATGCTTGTAAATATGAAACAAAAACCACAAGCAGGTGTCGACAAGTCACTGTCTTAATGAGTGAGTCACTGAATCATTCAAACTGTTTGTTCAAACAGCTGATTCGTTCAAGAATGAAGCAAGTGACTTATAAATGGATCAGTGAATCACTGATTCGTTCAAAAAAGCAGATTCCTACAGGAACGAAACCCCACTGTGTGTTGCACAGACTCGACAGCTTTGTTGCGGCTTTGTTCGGAACTATTTTTGTTTGCGTAAACAGACAATTTTGACATAAAATGGTGTCTAAAGTGTAACTTACAATATAGTATTCTTGAATAAATAAATCCCATTTTGCAATCATGCTTATTTGGACAAAACAGCATGTGTGCTTGTGTGATATTGCTTAACTATATCGCACTGGAATATAAAGGACAAAAACTCACCATACTGTATATTGAAATTTTGACAATCTAACTGCATTCTGTATCCCACAGTGGAAGCATGCCATCTCAAGACATGTTTGTTTTGTTTTTTGCCAATTGAGTTACATTTGTATCGTAGACAATACATATTGTTCACTCCTACTGTCAAGCTTCATAAAGGACAACACCATGAAAAGTCGTAGGCCTTTGTGTCACAGTTGTACAAGGGAAGAGTTGAGGCTTGGATCTAGTTGAAGACGTTTAAATGAATAAACAAAGAATGCAGTCCACTTGGGGAACACCGCAACAGCTTTACAAACAAATGCAAAGACAACAAATGACAACAAAAAGGCAACATGGAATAACAAAAAACTAAACTAGACACAGGTGAACTCAATCCTTCACTACAGAAACAAACCAAGCGTTTTAGTAACCAAGGGAACTGAGGAAACAAACACAAAAACCACAGAACCAAATAAACTTCAAAATAAGAGTCTTTAGACAGAATAACACAAACAAGATGTGACTATACGGTATCTTAGCATGAGGAGTAGGCTCAAATTTAACTCTGTATTCCCAGAAAAATCTTAAGGCACTAACTTTGACTATGCAAAAGCTTAAACATTAAGATAATGAAACAGATGAGGATGAGCCAAACTGTAATTCTCAGGTGAACTATTGCTTTAAAAACAGACATGGAGCTGAAACACGGACAGTAGTGGATGTATCTCTGCAGTTACCTGAATATTTCAGTGCTTCCATAAAGTCCTTCCCTCCCTCTTGTTCATTATGTATACATATCATTAATACTGTTATAAACTTGCAGTCAAATATCCACTTCTACCGTGAGACAGACAAATCAGTCTGCATTACGAGGCATGATGGCAGTTGTAGTGAGGCCAGATCTCAGTGCCGGGTGTGACTTTAGGACACTGTTTTACTAGTGGTGGTCTAAGTGAGGGGATGTGTCAGCTCTTGTCATGTGGGTGTTAGATGAACTCCTTCTGGAGACAGACGCGCTAACACTCGCGTACACTGCATTCCAGCAGCCAGAAGCCGAACATAGTTGTGCATCAGACCACACCTCCACAGTCACTCTTATTTATATGAGTGTGAGAACAGGCTCTGCAGAGGCACTGCAACGGACACAACTGAAAAATATGAGAAACACCTTAAATGTGCTGGTTTGTATTTGTATTATGCACCTGATTAAGATATAATGGTCTCACTGCATTAAAAAGTTGTCAAATCATGTGATCTGCATACCATAAGAGAGCCAAACTGATTTTAAGTTGTGTCACTTCCTTCTGAATATGTGACATTTTTTATTGATATGTTCGGAATAAAATAATACTTGCTTAAAGGGATAGTTCACCCAAAAATGAAAATTCTGTCATTAATTACTCACGTATGCACACGGATACGTTGTTTACATTCAGATCAAAGCGTAAACAATGTAAACAACGTATCCACATACATACGTTGCATATGTTGTTTACGTTTGTGATACTCTCCAAAATAAAGGGCACTAAAGGGTGACGCGGACAGTGTTGTGCAAGTTACTTCCAAACTGTAATACATTATAGATTACTTGTTACTGTTATTTAAAAGTAATTCCTTACCTTACAATGGTAACACTTTATTTTAGGGTCTCTTAACTAGTTGCTTATTAGCATGCATATTACTAGAATATTAGCCATTTATTAGTAGTAATTAAGCACATATTAATGCCTTATTCTACATGACCTTATTCTACATCCCTAATCCTACCCAATACCTAAACTTAACAACTACCTTCCTTACTATTAATAAGCAGCAAATTAGGAATTTATTGAGGGAAAATTTTTAGTTAATAGTGAATAAGTGTTCCCTATTCTAAAGTGTTACCATACTTAACATTCTAAAATGACCAAATGTATTGCAGAGCATATGGTGACAAGATGCGCATACGTCCATCTCGCGCATGTACAGTCTTCTGCCCATAAGCCGCTTTTCCACTGGCCAGTGCGAGCCGGGGCTTACAGCTAGTCGGGCTAGGCTAATAGCCTCAGACCTCGAGCACAGAGAGGCTGAAATCATGCCGCGTTGAACATGTACCGAGTAAAATATTACTGAAAATTGATTAGTAATGCCTTACACTACTGCGTTACAGCAAAAAGTAATCAGTTACTGTAATGCATTACTTTTGTAACGCATTACTCCCAACACTGGACGTGGAGGAGATGAATTGTTGAATAAAGTCATTATTTTTGTTTTTTTTGCGCACAAAAATGTTCTCGTAGCTTCGTAAAATTATGGTTGAACCACTGATGTCACATGGATTATTTTAACGATGTCCTTGCTACGTTTCTGAGCCTTGATCGTGTTAGGATCCTTGCTGTCTATGGGAGGGTCAGAGAGCTCTCGGAATGTATCAAAAATTTGTGTTCCAAAGATGAATGTAGGTCTTACAGGTTTGGAACGACATCAGGGTGAGTAATTAATGACATAATTTCAATTTTTGGGTGAACTATCCCTTTAATACAAAAAAAAAAAAAAACAGTATGTGAAAGAGTGCACATTAACGATAAATCATTCAAATCGTCCTACGGTCCATTCACACCAAGAACAACGGTAAGTAAGGATAATTATATTAGCATCCACTCCAATGGCTGATAACGTTCTGTTACTTTAAATGCTCACACTCTTTAAAGTTTGCTGGATTCTGATTGGCTGTCAATGTTTTTTTGTACATCAACTAAAAAACATAAAAACAAAACAACATTCTGAAAGTGATTCCAATGTTATCATTCCTCTGTGCAATAACCATTGTAGTTTTTTTTTCCAATTTAGTAACATTTTTAAAACTGCTATCTTTATAGTTATCGTCTTCTGTGTAAATGGGCCTTTATGGTAATCAAATGTTATGTAAAAGGATCAATGAAAATAAGAGTGCCCACAAAAATGAAAAGGAAAATTGTTTTAAAAATCTAATTTAAGATGCATGTGCAAAGTTATTGTACAATTTGTATTCATGTTGTTTTTATGCAGTTTTCACAATAAGTTATCCAGGTTTTCAATGCATGCACAAAATGTGCATACTGTGCACAGTACACAAACTGCAGAAATAGTAAGAATACTATGTCAGTATGCTAATCCAACATAACCAGAGACTTTCAGCTGAATTATTTTATTACAAAAAAGCTTGTGTTAAAGCATCATAAAAACGCAACCGCTTCGCCACAATAGCAGCTACTGCATCCAAACCCAAAGCAACTATAATATGTGGTCATTTTAGTATGTCTGCTTGGAAGGCTAAATTAAAATGTGTCAATAACTATAACTGAGCGGCTGGCATGTCAGGCTTCACGGATGGAAGAAAATAGCTATTAGATCCATCTGTAGAGGCATTCCTCTTGAGCAGTGGAAGGTAACACACACTGTCCCTCCGTTTGCTCTTTCAGCTGAATCTGCATTGTGCAGACTTGCATACCATGACTTCACCATCTGACAGAATGGAAAGGGCCACTGCGGGTAGACGGCACTAACCCACAGAACACCAGTAAAATGTGCACACATGCATGCACACATATCCCTGCATGCACACACGAGAGGGAAAAAACATTACTGGGAATAATTGTGGCAGAGCACTTATTAAAATGCTATCAAGTCTGCCCTTTAATGTGTTGATGGGAATTCCAGTGATGTTAAATATATCCTACAGTAATACCTCTGCCTCAGATGCCATCTATTTCTACTAATACATATCAAGTTGCGTTATGAATGAATGTGAAAATTAATTGTAAAAACAATATTGTAATATTGTAAAAAATGATTACAAATTAAAATAAAAGTTTTCTATTATGTCATTTTAAGAAAAATACTTTTGAGTGTGTAACAATAGTAGGCAAGCTTTGGTACATATACATAATCATTGCATCTTTAACGGATCGCTCTGTTGCTTAGTTATGTGTGCATCCAGTCATGATTTAAACTGCCCTGTCAATCATCTTGTCACAGTTAACATCATCCAAATTTCGTTTAATGAGAAATGAAGAATCAAGTTGATCTGCCAGTTGCACGTCTTTCATGCAGAGAACTGTCCTCATGTGTTTGCATAATGATGCATTTAAAAGCTAATGACCAAATATATCTTTATAAAAGTTCACAATGTTGTTGCAGAGGAAATATAATGTTTATAATGTTAAATAAATATTTTTTCATCAAGTTAGATATTGATTATTAATCACTCAAACCACTTTCTCTACTTGTCCTTCGGCCTCACATATCTACCATGTTTTTAACATTTTTTATTTGTGTTTGTAGTTCTAATCGAATCCTCATCCAACGCGCAATGGTTTGTAGGCAATATTAGCTATTAGAATGTGCACAGATCTGCACTTTGAATTTCCACTGGAAGTAGTAAACCATCGGGCTACCATTTCAACATTATACAATTTGGGGCACATTATGCACATTGGGACACAGAAAAGGAAGTCGTGGCCTAATGGTTAGAAATGGTTAGAGAGTCGGACTCGTAGCCCAAAGGTTGCGGGTTCGAGTCTCGTACCGGCAGGGATTGTAGGTTGGGGGAGTGAATGTACAGCGCTCTCTCCCACCTTCAATACCACGACTGAGGTGCCCTTGAGCAAGGCACCGAACCCCCAACTGCTCCCCGGGTGCCGCAGCATAAATGGCTGCCCACTGCTCCGGGTGTGTGTTCACGGTGTGTGTGTGTGTTCACTGCTGTGTGTGTGCACTTTGGATGGGATAAATGCAGAGCACTAATTCCGAGTATGGGTCACCATACTTGGCCACGTCACGTCAAAAATTTAAAAAAAAAACTGTTTTGTGGGGGGCTAAGTTCCCATCACGCACAGTGACTCAAATGCAATCCTACAATGTGATTTTCTGGATTTTTTTTTCTCATTTTGTCTCTCATAGTTGAGGTATACCTATGATGAAAATTACAGGCCTCTCTCATCTTTTTAAGTGGGAGAACTTGCACAATTGGTGGCTGACTAAATACTTTTTTGCCCCACTGTATGTATGGCTTTTCTGACGTAGTAAACTTGCTCGGTAGCACACCTGGTACAGTATTGCCTTGTAGTGCGGGGCACTGAGGTACGGGTCACGATATAAGAACTCAAAGACTTCAGCAAATGCATTTATATCACGTTAACACTATCGGTTAGGTTTAGGGTAGGATTTAGTGTAGGTGGTATGCTATTTTCAAATGCAAAAGAGAACTAACCTTTTAGCACCATTCACCAGACATGTCATTTCTGAACTGCTGTGATATGTACAACAGGCAACGTAGCAAAAGTTGCCAGATTCACATTTATCTGTTTTGGATAAAACTAAAAGAGCTTTTACTGCCACTCACTGGACATTTTAATTAGAAATTGTTGCAAAATGTGCAAGAAGCAACGTAATAGCATTTGGCAGAAATGTTGCTACAGGCACAGTTTTTCCAATGAGCCTGGATTGGAATTACATTCTAAATGCATCTCTGTAACATCGTGTTGCCTCACTGTGCTTTTACACTCTTAGAAATAAAGGTTCCAAAAGGGGGTTCTCACAGCGATGCCACAAGGAAACCAGTTTTGGTTCCCCAAAGAACCTTTCAGTGAACAGTTCTTAAAAGAACCATTTTTTATTAGAGTGAAGAACATTTTAATAATCTAAAGAACCTTTTTCTACTGTAAAGAACCTTTTGTGGAATGGAACAGTTCCATGGATGGTAAAGGTTCTTTGTGGAACCAGTGATAAAGAACCTTTATTTTTAAGGTTGTACATGGGATTTCATAGCAAGGTTTGCATCACATTTTTAGAGTGACATCACAATGACCTTTGAGATTGTTTGGAGGATATCATATATCATCATACTGCATGAGGCAGCACTGGATTCTGACACCTAATAAATGATCTGAGTCAACCGCACGTCCTCAGTCAGGACAAGCATTGACTCTGCAGATATTAGAATCCTGTGATGGGCTCTGAGGATCAACTTGCATTACAGCAGGGCAGAAATAGTGAGGCAGAAGAATTGATATGTGAGCAGACAGGCTCAGAATAGACAAGTCTTGTGTTCCAGGAGAAAAGAAAAACACATGGTCAGGCAGATCATCTGCTACCTGTAACAGGCCTCCTGAAGCCCACTGTGGCCTCCTCACTTGAGACCAGTAGATGTCAGAATCCCTTTGATGTAGTCCTAATCATTTAGATAGAGAGAAGTGAACGTTTTTGCACGTTTTTGTAAATGAGGGATCCAATTCTACAGTCCGATGCCCTAGAACAGTGGTCTCAAACTCAATTCCTGGAGGTCCACAGCTCTGCAGAGTTTAGCTCCAACCAGCTCCAAATCACACCTGCTTAGAAGTTTCTAGTGATCCTGAAGACCTTGAATAGCTAGATCAGGTGTGTTTGATTAGGGGGAGCTAAACTGTGCAGTGCTGTGGCCCTCCAGGAATTGAGTTCGAGACCAATGCCCTAGAAGAACCTCTTTAAGATCCAAAGATGCCTTAAGAAAACCTTTTAATGTTGGTATGAAACAGAAATTGTGATCATGTTTTTTCCCTGTTGTGACGAAGTGACACAAACAGCTTGTCGAAAGAGGATGGACTTGATGTTGTCCATTGAGAATTGATTGGATTGTTGTCATTTGCTGGAAGGGAGGCTGTATTGCCCTCACATCGGTAGCATGTCATCAAAGAAGAGATGTCTTTGCTGGTGGAGGGGAAGTTAATGTTTTGGATCAAAGATTTCAATTCATGACAACTCTCGGAAGATTTAACATGTTCCGAAGGGCAGTACTAAATGGAAAAAAATGATATTTCAACAAAAAGAGAAAAACTGAGACATCTTCATCCTGTTCAAAAGTTTTCACGACTCTTAATGCATCGTGTTTCCTTCTGGAGCATCAGTGAATGTTTGAACCTTTTTTAATAGTTGTGTTTGAGTCCCTCAATTGTCCTCAGTGTGAAAAGATGGATCTCAAAATCATACAGCCACTGCTGGAAAGGGTTCAAATTTGCAAAAGATGCTGTAAAACTGAAGAATCTGCAGGACCTGGAGGAACAGTGCTCAGTTTAACTGTTCAGAACAAACAAGGGACTCATGAACAACCATCACAAAACAAAAAACAGTGGTAGATCATCCAGGTAACCACACACAGTATTAAGAACCAAGGGTTCCCAAACTTTTGAATGGGGTTATTTTAATAATTTCAGCTATTTTTTTGTCTTGTGGACTAAATGTAAACATCTTTTATGTAAAATATCTTTCGCATGCCACTGTATATATTTGTAGCCTAAACATTGCAATAAAATAAAACAAAATAAGAATTGTCTATTTTGATTTAATGGTGACTTCAATGATATTGTGGTTTTCATTACTATCAAAAATTATGTGCATTTCGAAGCAAGTTTTATACATTTAAATCTTGTGATACTTATCTTAAACCTGAGTATTCTGTTCTGTCAAATCAGTCCAGTCACATTTATTTATATAAAAAATGCTTTACAATACAGACTGTTTCAAAGCAGCTTCACATTAAACAGAAAAAAATAACAATGTTAATGTTCTAAACTCATCAATTATTAAACAAATTTAATTTCAGCTGTAAAGCAGCTCTACAGAAGACAACAGAGTCATCATTCAGCTTAGGTCAGTTCAAATGTCATCACAATTCAATAACTCACTTCAGTGTCGATGTTGTAAAGTTAGTATCATAATCCAGCTCAATTTAGTTGCTCAATTTATTTGAGATTTTGTTCACAACCAGTGTCAGTGCAGTTAAATTGATGAAATTACTGAATATTAATTGTCTGAGCAAGCTAAAGGTGACGGTGGCAAGGAACCAAAGGAACCAAGTTCTCCTCCTAAATGAAGCATAATACAAAAATACATTTCAGATTTTAATATTAAAGCAGAATTCTGTAGAAAACACTGATGTGATGAAGACTAGGCATGACAGTCGTATCTAGATATATACAGATATTAGTGTTGATGCTTTTGTGAATCCTTCTTGCTGTTCTATAGAGTCAAAAGCATAACCTTCATCTTCACTGCGACCATATTGTTTTTCAGCGAAGTAATTGTGAGTTCCTCCAAAGATCATGCTCTCCTAAGAGCCACTGTAAACATAGGTATCTGCTTATTAATGAGACTTCATTATATTTTTGAATTGAGTCTTGCACATATTCACCCATCTGGGCGACCTTTACAAAACTGCAGAAAAGGAAGCGTGGACTCATGGAAAGGTGTTTTTACAGGGGAAAAGGAAGGTTCACAGGTCTAATCTAAAACAGGGCTCCAGTCTGACGTCTGTGCTACATGTCATGTTTTTGATCCAGTTGCCACGGAGACCCTAAATATTGTGATGTATTTAAACGCTTTATTGTGCTAGTTGATGATGAGCTCATGGAGAAATGTTGCTTTTATTTTAGGATGATGGCTTATTTAGTGTGTCCGACTGCACAGTTTACAAACTCCCTGAGCACCAAACTTGTGTTTAAATCAAGCTTTACTGAAAACCACCAATTTTAGTAGACGGCGCTGCCAGTAGATGCACTTTCAATCCAACGCCGCGAGGCCTTGCAACAGAATGTCTTCAATGATTAATGAAACGCTAAGAAAGCTGAATTCATGCCAACAGTTTTAATGCCAGTCAGATTTGAACATTTTCTGCCCTTACAAATCACCACCACAATGTTGTGGGTGGTTGCCAGGGAATTGCTAGTGGTTACTAGGGTAACTGCAACTTTTTATCTCACAATTCTGACTCTTTTTTTATCAGAATTGCAAGTTTATATCTCACTATTCTGACTTTCAGACTCGCAATTGTGTTGTAAAGTGTTATAAAGTCATATAAACTCGCAATGGCAAGAAAAATAGTCAGAAATGAGTTTATAGAGTTTATATATTTTTTGCAATTGTGAGTTCATATCTTGCAATTCCCAGTCAGATTTGAACATTTTCTGCCCTTACAAATCACCACCACAATGTTGTGGGTGGTTGCCAGGGAATTGCTAGTGGTTACTAGGGTAACTGCAACTTTTTATCTCACAATTCTGACTCTTTTTTTTATCAGAATTGCAAGTTTATATCTCACTATTCTGACTTTCAGACTCGCAATTGTGTTGTAAAGTGTTATAAAGTCAGAATTGCACGATATTAACTCGCAATTCTGACTTTTTTCTTGCAATTCCGAGTTTATATCACAATTCTAAGAAAAGAAGTCAGAATTGTGAGAAAAAAGTCAGAATTGCGAGTCACAATTCTGAATTTATTTTTTGCAATTGTGAGTTCATATCTTGCACTTATAAATTTTATAACTTGCAATTGCAAATTTATACCATGCAATTCTGAGAAAAAACTCAGAATTGCGAGATATAAACTCGCAATGGCAAGAAAAATAGTCAGAAATGAGTTTATAGAGTTTATATATTTTTTGCAATTGTGAGTTCATATCTTGCAATTCTGAGAGAAGTTAGAAAGTCAGAATTGCGAGATAAACTCGCAACTGTGAAAAAACGTCAGATTTGTGAGTTTATATCTCTCAATACTGACTTTATTTTTCACAGTTGTGAGTTTAAATGCTGCAATTCTGATTTTATAACTTTCAATTGCAAATTTATATCACACAATTCTGAGACAAAAGTCCAAATTGCGAGATATAAACTCGCAATAGAGAGAAAAAGGTCAGAATTAAGAGATTACATCTCGCAATTCTGACTTTATTTTTCGCAATTGCGAGTTTATATCTTGCAATTCTGATTTTAAAACTTGCAATTGCAAATTTATATCACACAATTCTGAGAAAAAGTCAGAATTGTGAGATGCAAACTTGCATTGTGATATAAAACGTTTGTTTGTTTGTTTTTTTTGTCAGTGGCAGAAACAGACTTCCATACAAATCCAACTGTATGAGTTACTTACACACTAAATAATTATTCATTTTAGGGGTTTGTTCAAATCACTAGTGTTGGTTCCGAGTCCACCTTGTCCTAGTCCTTAACCAATTGAGTTTGTGTGGGAGACGTTCATTAACGTCTTTTTTATATTAATTTTATGCTCTTACTTATTTTTTATCATTCATGTTACACATGACGCAAATTCGTCTGTTCTCCAAAATGTCAAGAGTCCATGTCATGTTCGAGTACAAGTCCATCCAAGTCCAACTTCATTCATAATCGCAGTCTGAGTCCGAGTTGGAGTCCCAGTCCCCCAGCTCGACAAATCACTAACGCTAAGTATGAAAAACAGTAATAACAAAGGCTTAACAAAGGTTACCAACTGCCATTTTTATGAACACACCAAATAAGGGGACATCGTTGGCCAGAGTTTAAACAGATCAAAGTATAAAAACAAATTTATAAGTATAACAGATGCCCAACATCCAGATTTGCATACAACCTGATCGTTTTCATGTCCTGCCAAAAAGCATTCTTTCCACACTATTTCTGTGCTTACATCAACATGGCAAAGCTCCTCAGTAGAAATTCCTTATTTAACAGTAACACATGGACTAACTTCTGACAAATGAGGGTGTTGGAGTACATAGTGTGCAGGACACACAACTGGCAGACTGCGTTTGGCAGTGTCGGATCCAGACGATATCTTCAGAGGGATGCTGCACTACTGCACTGTGGTGGCCAACAGAACGGACCGTTATTGAGGAAATTCCAGCCAAACAGACAGAAAGCTGGTTTAAATAAAAATGTGATGAATGTTTATCAGACTTTCAAAATGTTGAATGCTATGTGGACTGTAAAAACTGGAATGTATCGAAAGGAAAACTTGAAATCGCATCATATGACCCCTTTAAGAATTGCACTATTTTTATGTTTGAACTTTTGATAATTAGATAGTAAAAAAAAAATCTGATTTAATTTTTGCGTGCACATTTGGGCCGCATTATGCAAATATTTCCACGTAGTGAGGTAGATAAAGACCAACCTTCACCAGAGTTAAAAACTACATGAAGACTCAAAGTCTGTATTTATAATATAGCATAAAGATATGCATAATATTGTATAATAGAAACTGATATACATTCTAATGTTTACTATGTTTACATTATGTTGTTTTTGAAAAATAAGAATGTGTTACTGCAATTGCAGTTGTTTACAAAAACACATAACTGACACGTTTCAAACACCACTCTTAAAAATAATGGTTCTACAATGGTTCTTTGTTACTGAGATGACTAGAAGGGTTACAACAGCAATATTTAGCTTGATTGTCATCTCCAGACAGCAAACTTCAGGTTGAGTGCAAACAATGGTGTGTTTAAAGTCCAAAAGGTGAATGTGCTGAATATCCAAAGGGTGAATTTCCAGTTTCCCAATATTCACTGTCTGGAATATATTTCTAAAAGTCTCATTGAGATCCGGACAAAGAAAACTGTGTGAAAATCGAGCGGTGTTAAATATACTAAACTTCACACAAGTTCAAGTGCAGGTTACTGAACAAGCCACTGATTCCTTGAAGAAACATTAAAGGGAGTATTATCTTTCTCACACTGAGAACAACCAATCATTCAGCTCTCTACCTCCTTTCTCTCTCTCTCTCTCTCTTTCTCTCTCTCTCTGAGACAAAGCGAACAAGCAGTTGCATTTTCAATAAAAAGTTTAGATGAGTCTTAGAAGGTCCAAAAAATGCTCAAATTAATAAACATACAAAGTGAAAATAAACATAATGAACATACATACAGCTTTTTTAAATTTCATATTTGATCATATTTCTAATGAGTGATGTAACAAGAATAAACAAAAAAAAATATTTCCAGCTCAAGTATCTTAATATTCTTAAAATAAGATTTACTTAAGCAAAATGACTTAAGTCTGTTTGAAATTTTTTTTTTTTTTTTTTTTTTTGAAGAAAAAAAACATTTCATTCAACATACTGGCCCCAAAGAGTTTGGACACTTTTGGACACTTAAGTCACACTTAAACATGTCTGGTTGTTCATTGGAGACACAATGGCATCTGCAAACAAATTATGCTATAGCTTTTCTCAGACCTTCACATTTTATATTTGCAAATAAAGCCCCAAGCTGATTTTGACAAGAACATTTGACAAGAAAGTGTCCAAATATATATATTTTTTTAATTGTTGAAACAATATTGTTTTATCATTTGAACAAACTTATTTGTTTCCGCTGAAAAGTGTTTTTTTTTTAAATAATGTATATTAATACATTTTAAGTGTGAAAATACCTTTGGAGTCTCTACTTCATCTCTCTCTTTCTGTGTCCAGTAATTGACGTACTATAAGCATTTTAAAAGTGTGTAACTGCACCCTTAATAACAATTCATTTGATTATTAAATAACAATGAAAAGAATGCCATTTAAAAACAGGTCAAACAGACGTTTGAATAGAAAAGGAGAAGCGAAGTAGCTTCCTCTTCTACCGTAGGCTACATAAAGATGCCCTACTAAACTACTTTAAATCAAGCTTACTCAACCTAATTAGAATAAAAATACGTGTCAGATCAAGACAGCTGATCGGCTATAGATCAGCTGTCAGCTGTAGGCTATACGCTTCGTCAGATTAAGTAATCAATAAATGAACCAGACTTATTGACTCCGATAGCCTATGTCCACTGATTCAAAATATTTACACTAAAATACACTAAAAACGTTTTACAACAACGATATACATTAAGTAGCCTATGTTTCAGCAGGTGAAGTTGAACCGAAACAACCTGTCATTAGAACTCAATGGATAAAAATGATTCTGATCAACAGAGGAAAATACAGTAGAGCGATTCAACACCAAATACTCTCCTCACATAATACAGGATTACGAATACTCAAAATAACTATTTGAAATAAGTAACAGGCACTTACTTTTGTCCTTGTGGGACTGAAGGCACAGGTACAGCGATCGTGTGAGTGACAGTCAGTCAGAAGTGAAAGGCAGCAGAAGTGCGCTCTTGTGTTGATCTGTGAGTCTGTAGCTGCAGGCATGTGTGTCAGATCCGCAATCAGTTTACCTACTCTTTCACAAGAGACGGAATATACTGGCTATCATCCACAGTTGGAGGCAATAAATGACGTTTGAGGACATGCGAAGTTGGGTTTCCTATTGGCTCTGTGCATTTTATAGTGGAGGCAGAACCTATGTCCAAATGGTGTTTATAGACTGTTCTACATAAAATCACTACAGCGCGGTCAAAATTAACTACCTGTTGACATAATCCAACAATAAGTTTTTTCACTCGCCCTATAGACTTCCGGAACAATAACAGGTGATGGTTCATGCTTTTTTCATACTTGATAACGCGCTACATTAGGACGCAAAGGTGAACAATAAACCACAGAACCACTGATAACATCTATCATTATCTGTGAGCTTGTTATTTTATTTTATTATTATTACTACTACTACTACTACTATTTCAAATGTTTAAGATGAACTCTTCCCTGCAGTGATATTAGCTGAAGTTTAGACGCTTAACGTCTTCTAATTGTCAAACTCAAACTAGAAAATGGCGCCACCGCGTGGATCGAACAGGCATAGTCAGCGATGAAACACCAGAAGCGGCAACAGATGACTTTAAAGGGGTCATATGATGCTGCTAAAAAGAACATTATTTTGTGTATTTGGTGTAATGAAATGTGTTTATGCGGTTTAAAGTTAAAAAAACACATTATTTTCCACATACTGTACATTATTGTTTCTCCTCTATGCCCCGCCTAAATGTATGTACATGCAGGAAATGGGATTCAAATCGAAAACATTTCCCCCCATTTTGTGTCCCCCCCACTTCTCAAACCAAAGTTACACCCTTGTGTATATATATATATATATATATATATAGCCTATATAAAAATGGTTAACGCAAGGCAATAGATGATTGTTTTGTAAAATGTAGTATTAATGGGTGATTAAATCGCTTCACGATTCAAAAAGTCAGCATTAATTAAGTTCATGAAAGTTCGAAACGAATCGCTCTTTTAGATTAAATGATTCATTCACTAATTGGACTGATTCGGTTTACCCGTTCTGACTGATTTTGATTCATTCAGTACGAGTCTTCTATATTCTCAGTGAGTCATGAATCAATTGATTCGTTAAAAAGTAGTGCAACCCTTACCAAAAAGTAGTATACTTCAAGTTTATTTTAGTAAGTATACTTAAGTAAAGTTCAAGTATATTTTTAAGTATACTTTATGTAGTAAGTATACAAATATCAGT
>NW_015661991.1:818952-866020 GCF_001515625.1 Sinocyclocheilus rhinocerous | reverse complement strand
AATAATAATAATACTTTGACTGGTAGTGTGTATAATATATACTATTTCAGGTGTAACATTCCTTTTTAGTGCTCTTGATTGATAATTCTTTTGATAATCTTGATTGATAATCTTTTGCAGTATACAATAGTTGTAATTCTGCTGTAGAAGTGCACACTCATGCATACATATAGCCTCAACATCGGAAAACAAAGAGTAACTTGTTCTTGCCTCTTGTTTAACCAGGCAGGGAAAATGCATGTGAAAAAACCTCCTACATGTTTCTGAGGAAAGAACTGGCAGTGAGGTTGGCCAATACGATGAGGGAAGTCACCTTGTTACCCACCAATCTTCAGAGCCAGCCATCCGTCAAACTGGTCGAGTCCTGGTGAGGAAGTCAGGTGTGATGATGAGTGTGAGCTGTGAGTAAACTGTGACTGGGTTTGGTGTAAAGGGCTCAGAGTGATTGCTTTGAAGAAATGTGTGCATACAAAGAACATGTAGCAGAATGTAAATGTAATGAAGCATAAGTCCTACAATCTCTCATGTTTTTTCCCCCCCATTTGTATCACCTGATGGAGTTTAGGCACCTTGCCACTGTCACCTTTGTTCTGCTTAGTTGAGGTTCAAAAGACACTTAATATCAGTGTTGGGCAAGTTACTTCCAAAATGTAATACATTATATATTACTAGTTACTGTCTTTTGAAAGTAATTAGTTACATTACAATATTACTGTCTCTGAATTGTAATGCGTTACACTACTTTTGAGTTACTTTTGAGTTACTTTCATCCAAAATATCCACATAAGTATTGTAAAATGCCAAAATGTAGTTTATTGCTGTTCATACTACATTCAGTGGAGTGTAATGTGGTAGGTCTATATAGCATAAAATATGAAATCATATTTAGATACCGGTATGTAGGTCTACATTAATGTTACGTTGTAGTTTAGTTAAAAAAAATATAGTAAGCACAAATCGCATTATTACATTCATAAATAACACTGGTAAATAAAGCGAAATATTATCATGTACAAACAATAAACACAATACCTAGCCTATAGGCTATTTTGAACGGTTTCAGAAGAAAACAAGAATGAAAAATATAAGTTGCTAAACAAGCCAAAATGAATTAGGCTAATTCAATGCGAAACTGAAAGCAAACGGCGTTCTCGCGCAGCCTACCTCTCTCATTCGGCATTAATCCAATTAAATGTGTCCATATTTGCGATGTATTTGAATGCTTTATGTAATCCAAGCTTACTTAACGCACTTAAAAAACATCCTCGTCACATGAGCAAATGTGTGTTTGGCCCGAGCTCAGGCTGATCGACACGGATTGTACTACGCAGTAGGCTACGCACTATTTAAATTAACCAGTGTATCTATATGTTTGGTTGACTGTATTTTATTCTGATAATGAACAGGCTGCAACGTTTGCAATGCTGTATGTGTGTGCGTGAGGCGCCGGCGCGATCGAACAGCGGAAACAAACAACAAAAAAATACTCTGTTATTTTTGGTCATACAGATCATTCGAAACTGCAATGTGTTTACTTTTATTTCTGTCATCTCGGTTTCCTTTCCCTGGACTTTCGTAGAGCGCCGCGCCACACAAATAGCATATGAACCAAACTCAGCAACATAGCCTATCTCTCAGTCTTTTCCTTTCGTTTTGTTAATCTGTTAATTTGGCTATTGAAGTCAAATATTTCGCACATTCATTCATTTTATATATAGGCTATGATTTAATAAAAACAGATTTTATTTTTAGTTAAACTTAATTTTTGTTGCTCGTCCGCCGTCTTTTTCTCTTCTCCGACCCCGCAGCTCTCTCTCCGATAGCTTAGTGTTAGTGGCACCAGTCTAGGTGTTTCCAGGTTTTACTCGTGCTATTTCTCCATGTTGGGAGTTTGGTTTCGCACATATTGCACCATGCATTCTTATCCTTTTCTCCGATGAACTGAAAATAACAGGAGTGTGTCCATCTCACAAATGTAGAATCCGTCTCTGCAGTCATCTCAACCATTTAATTCCAGCATCAGGAAATAGACAAACTATTTTACCCGCGGGATTTTTTTCTCTGGTGCTGTTTTGCGGTGTTGGTAAATTCACCACTTAATTTTGAGTTAAAATACGTTGTTGTAACTTGCGTTACTGAGATTGTAACGAGTAATAATATTACCCAAATTTGATTAGTAATGCGTTATATTACTGCGTTACAGCAAAAAGTAATATACTACTGTAATATTATTACTTTTGTAATGCGTTACTCCCAACACTGAAAATAGCTAACATCAAAAGTGTTAAACAGACTCTTGTTTTAACATTCCTTGTGTGTGAGTATTGTTAACCATTGCAATTTCGGACATTATGACTTTTTTCCATGCACAAAAAAATACAAATAGGCTAATAATAATAATAATAGTATTAGTAATGATAATAATTTATTTGTGCGTAGCACTTTTTAATAAGGGGAAATGAGTGCGCCTGATTGCTTGTTTATCATAGCCTAATATGTTTTAAATAAAAAGAGGCCTACATCTAGGTAAATACAAATAAATAAAGCCTAAAATAAATGCCACAAACTAAGGAAAAACTGAATACGAAACGTTGTGAATCAAATAGTCTAACTCAAATATTGTAATTGCTCGTCACACTTGATTTGCATATGTCAAATTCGCGTAAATTCACTGAATGTCTCCCACATGCAGTAGATGTGAATAGCTAGAGATGCAGTACAAAGAGGTTTGTGTTAATGTGGATGCGCATCGCCCCGCCTCGCCTCGTGCAGCTGGAGCTCCTCTGATCTCTCTCTCTCTCACACACACACACACACACACACACTGTACAGACACCAGCCGCTCTCTGATCACACACACACTGCACAGACACCAGCCGCTCTGTCAACATGTTTCTGCTCGGATTTAGCCTGTGCCTGGCCATCGTCCAAGGAATTGTCCCCGAGATATCTAAAACAGACATGGACATCATTGCAAACATGGAAACAAATGTTGAAGAAGGACAAACGCCACTGAGCGATATATTCAAAGAGGTGGAGGAACTGATGGAGGACACGCAGCAGAAGCTGGAGGACGCGGTGCATCAGGTTTTTGCTTTAAAATACAGCCCAATTATTGTTCTCCACTAATGAATCTCTCTCAGAGTACATCTGGGGAATGATTTTAAACATCTCTCATAACTAATAGCTTTTGAGTTTTAATAATAGCATCACTGGCTGCAGCACATGCCAAATCTGAGCAGAGTTTTCCTAAAAATGATCCATCACAGTTTAATTAGATAGTATGGACATGCTATGAGATATTAGAAAGCAGAGTGAAATTTTCATATAAACTGAGATTGACTAATATTGTTATGACCAGTAAGGATTATTTTCATAATCTTAAACTACACGTTTTCATACTGTTTTACCTGTGAATACCATTGTTAGGTGTTATTCTTAAGAGATCTCCCAAATTTGCCATTGTTCATCAACTTATATTTATTTATATATATATAAACTGATGACCATGAAGTGAATATAAGTATACATATTGGTTAAATTGATTATCAGTCTATCTTATAGACCTTTTACCTCTTTACACAAAAATATATAGTCAGGTAAAATCGGTATGTGCTTAATGTGGTAAAATCTAAAGTGGTTTAAAAAATATAATTTCATATTACTGATTAAACCTTTAGACAGTTCCCACTGTGAGGGAACTCATTATGAAGTTTCACATTCTAAAGAATTATAAAGTTGTGCAAATCATACAATACTTTAGTTATATATGCCCAGAGCTAAAAAAGTTTAATTAGTAAGAAATTGCTCTTTGTGAGGACAGTCTATAAAATTATTTATTTAAATCCCACTTACCCAGTTATCAAGAACTGAAAAAGTTATGGAAATTCATTGGTCACCAGTTGTGGAAACCTTTACATCAATGAAAGTGATTTTTAAGCGTCACTTAATGTAGAAATAGCTCATTTGATAGCTGGGAAATTGTACTTATTGCAGCGTTTTCCTTTTTCTTTTTTTTTTCTCAGATGGACAATGAGACAGCAAAATCCAGCCTCCATCCGCACAGTGTCTCTTCAAATCTCCAAAATTACAGCAGTAATGAAATCATAGCTGGGAATCAATCCATTTATACTGCTGAGAGAATCAATAAGGTGGGTAAAGAGCTTTTGTCTGGTTCAGTAAGGCAGTTTAAATACAGTTATATGGCTCTCCACAGTACTTAATTCTGATTGGTCAGATCATTTGGCATAATGACCACTTAAAGACCCCCTGTGGTGAAAATCAAGTTTGCAAATTCAAAACCTTTGCTGTGCATTTTCGCCTTAAATCTGCAGTATACCAAAGACAGTCTCAAAAACGCGGTTTGAAACAGTCCGTTTCCTACCATCACAAACATGTAACCAATCCCGTCAACTCAAGGGGCGGGGCTTTTCATATCATTAGCTTTCTAATGTGTCATTTTCCAGTTTCTTCTCACATACTAAAAGTATAACTCAAATCATTATTTTGAGTCCATTTATTCATTAATGTGTTAAGTGATAAGTGGGATAATGTACAATCTGAATATATTTAAAATGAATGTCCATCACATTAAATGCACGATAATATTAAACGTGACTGAATGAATTTCTGTGTTTTTACTCCCAGACAACGGACAATTCAACCGAAGATACAAACAACTTGACAACCATACAACCCAGAGATAAAGAGAACAGCATTGATCACGTAAGCTGTCTGTCTTGTCCATCTATCTTGCTGTCTAATTGTTTTTCAAAAACCTGGTATTTATCTTGCTCAGCCAGACGCTGCCACAACCAAATCCCTTTTATTTGCACACATCTTCTCAGAGACGTCAGGAGGAATAGTGTTCGGGAAGAGGAAATAAGGCTGTCTGCTGTGTATTGCCCTGCTCTTTTAGATGGCAGGGTTCTGGATCTGAGGTGACAGTTCAGCTGACAAGGCAAGATAATGCCAGATAATCGATGGATCTCGTCTACGTCTCGTCTTTACGGATGCATTTGATGTCTTAAATCCTCTAATTCCAGTCGTCCAGGAAGCTCGGACAAAGAAACCAAAAGCACAAGCCAGTTTGTAGTTTATTGAGCAGTTTATTGCACCTTCAGATAAAATGTAAACAATATTCTCCAAAAAGTTTGCATGTTTTTTGTTGAGTATCATATTTTATATTTTAAGGCTCATATAGTATGTTATAGGAGAATATGGAACTCATACTCGAGAAGGAAACAACAACTCATTTTTATTTAGAGGACTAAACTAAATATAAAAACTTTTATATTACTAACAATATAAAAATTATTTGTATGTTTACTTTATAAAAATCATTTAAGATTTCACAGTAAAAAAGACTTGTTTGCCATAACCAATCAATTAGATGGTTTTCCAGCAAAAGTTTAATGTTGATCATTTAGTGGCATGAGAACTTTGCATATCAAAAGATTTTACGACATTGCATATTAAAGGCTTTATAGGGTTAAAATATCTTATGTACTCATCTGAGCGATCTGAAAATGACCATAAATTTATAAACCTTATAAATTAAATCAGAAGTGAGAATTATTTTCATGACCCCAAAAAGCACTGGTTTCCATCCTGTATTGATGTATTTCCTGTTGAAACAGGAAGTTCCAGAGGCTCATCCTCCCATTTTAAAATAGCTATTATAAAACAGATAGTTCTACGGTCCTTGATTCTGATTGGTTGAGCCACGTTCGAAGCTGTTGTAAATTACTCTACAAACATACACCTTTGTTTACGTTTGTGTGTTGCTCGGCAACCACTTTGTTGGAACCACAACCATTTCTGAGGAACTACATAGTTTGGCGGAAGAATCTTTAGTTACCAACATTCTTCAAAATATCTTTTGTGTTCTGCAAAAAAAAAAAGAAAGTCATACCGGTTTGGAATGACATGAGGGTGAGTAAATGACAGAATTTTCATTTTTGGATAAACTGTCGCTATGAGTCTGATTTATAATAATATAATTGCAGTGATTGCATTTAATAGGTTTGAATCACTCGTTTGATTCTTCTAAAGGTAATGGAAGGAATTACTTTTTCTCTGTTAAATATTTATGAACCAGGATGAAAAAGGAGGGAAATGGAGCATTAAGGGATAAAAAACTTTTTGTCCAACACTTCAGCATCAGCCTAAATGTGGGGATGTAGAAGCGGAAGAATCATGTATTTATTAATATCATTACACTTTATTTGCTCTGTTTTATTTTGTGAAACCTTACTACGTAGGCTATATGGAATAACCGTTTTATAAAAGCAATAAGCCCCGTGAAGCTGTGGTTTACAGTAAATTTATAACAGCTAAGGGTGTTGCAATGCCCCTTAGCTGTTATAAATTCACTGTAAACCACGGCTTCTTGGGGCTTATTGCTTTAATAGACATAAAATCGCATGAATGAGGATTTGCTAGTCAGTTGCAGGTGGTATAAGAGGGAGGGACATTTGTTCTAGACAGCATTTGATTGGACAAAAATCTGTGTAGTGCAGGATGAGTCATGAATATTTTGGTCTATTTTTTCCAGATGATGTTTTTCCATTTTAAACATGTATATTTGCAAAAATAAACATTTAGGAGTGTACTAGCCTATAGACAACCAAACAGATATTGACTAAAATCACAATTGGTCATCCAAAAATGAAAATTTTCATTATTCACTCACTCTTGTGTAATTTCATGTCGTTTTTTTTTTTTTCTTCAGTGGAACATAATTGAAGATAATTTGAGATTTTTTTCTACACAATGGAAGTCAATGGTAACTAGAATGGTTTAGTTACCAACATTCTTCAAAATATCTTTTGTGTTCTGCAAAAAAAAAAAGAAAGTCATACCGGTTTGGAATGACATGAGGGTGAGTAAATAAGGGCAGCTACTGTCTCTACGAAACACAGAGCTCCAAGTGTCTGCCCTGCAAACACACTGATGCGGTAAGCGGTTTCGAATTTCACAGACCAGGCACATTTGAA
This sequence comes from Sinocyclocheilus rhinocerous, assembly GCF_001515625.1. Lineage (NCBI taxonomy): Eukaryota > Metazoa > Chordata > Actinopteri > Cypriniformes > Cyprinidae > Sinocyclocheilus > Sinocyclocheilus rhinocerous. The sequence goes on along the minus strand of NW_015661991.1, from coordinate 859,022 downwards.
GTACAACTGACCTCTGCTATTATCCAGTAAGAGATCATCTAGTTTGCTTATTACATGTTAGGTGTTCAGCCTAGTTCGTAGTTATTTTCATTTGCTCATTATTTTCTGCTTTCTCTGGGTCTCTGCACAAATATAATACGCAGTAATGTGGCTTTCCAATAACATGATGCAACTGAGCCTGCATTGTGACTGCATTGCAGTACGAGCGAACCTGGAATCTGATATGCCGAAGCGTTTCTCCTTTGGGTTTCACATCAAAGTGCACAGATTGCTAAATATGAGCAGCTTCTTCGGCCCAAGATAGGACATATTGAGTTCACCTCGCGGCACAGGAAGTAGGGGAGCCAACTAAGCAGAATACAGATGTGCATTACTCTTGCAGGATATTGTTGAAGCAGATTCTAACACCCAATCAAAACAAACTGTGTCTGCTTATTAGAGAGCCTTGCTAAGGCTTTGAACAAACATAAACATATGTATAGAACATTGTGCTAATAGTTTTCTAAGATTTTCTTTTAGCAGATAATAAAAGGGTGAAAAAAATACATTGGAGGCCTGCACTGAGATGAAGCAATAAATAGTAATAAACATACAGCATGTCCTGAGGAGTCTGATTCTTGAACAAATGACTTACAAGCCAGTTCTTTTTAGTGAATCAGTAGCATAAAGTCATTGACATAGTCACCACTGACAAGCTACTACTAAATATATTGTAGAAACTTAATGTTCTGTAAAGCTGCTTTGCAAAGTTTGATTTGCTGGAATCGCTAATGAATGATTCTTATGAGCCAGTTCTTTTTAGTGAATCAGTGGCATAAAGCACAACCTGCAGAGTTTGATTTGCTGGAATCGCTAATGAATGATTCTTTTGAGCCAGTTCTTTTTAGTGAATCAATAGCATACAGAACAACCAGTAGAGTCTGATTCCCTAACAAATGACTCTTATGAGAAAGTACTTTTTACTAAATTAATAGCATACTGTGTAACCTGCATGGTTTGATTTGCTAATGAATGACTCATTTGAGCTTTTTATTTTTAGTGAATCAATAACATACAGTGCAACCAGTGGAGGAGTCTGATTCTCACACTAATGACTCTTATTAGCCATTTTTTTTAGCACACAATTGCAATGTAAACAAGTGGAGTCCAATTCCTGAACAAATGACTCATGTGAGACAATTCTTTTTAGTGAATCAATAGCATGCCGCACAACCAGTGGAGTCTGAATCCTAAATGACTCTTATGAACCAGGGCCCGTATTCACAAAACATTTTATCTTACCACTAAGAGTTCTCCTAAATAGCAGTAAAAGAGTTTTCTCTTAAAACCAATTCACAAAGCTGTTGAGACAAATACTTACTAAGGAATAGAGAGAAGTCTTAAGCTAAGAGTAAGGGCGGGGTTGACCTCGTTGCTATGGATGATGTCAGCATGCGTAGTAACTATGCACAAAGTGATTGGCTGATAGGGGCAGGCTCTGTCAGAGATTTATACATAGAAATATTGCAGATCACGATTTTATGTTGTCATATTCAAATAAAGGTTTAAAAATAAAAATGTTAATTGCCACATATAATGACGCTAATGACGTTAACAAATCATTAGCCCATCCATGAACATGATTTCTGCCCGAGTCCCGTCGGATTGCATCGGCTGTGGGGATGAAGACCACAACTCCCATGATTCCACACTCAGTCACAGCGTCATCAAACTACGCCTTTGTCTCTTTGTTTATTTTGAATACACGCCCTCTAGCGGCAAAAATTACATATTGTGCCTTTAAGACTTCTCTCTATTCCTTAGTAAAAGTTTGTCTCAGCAGCTTTGTGAATAGGTTTTAAGATAAAACTCTTTGCTAAAAACTTTTACTGCTATTTAGGAGAACTCTTAGTGGTAAGATAAAATGTTTTGTGAATACAGGCCCTGATTCACATACTGAACCACAAGTTTGTATTTTTGTCCGTGTAAAGATCTTTTACAAGAATTATTTCACATTTCTGAGATGTTAAACCTGTTCTGTTGAAATCTTAATTGATCTCATTTATAACACAATGCTGAGAGCAGTAAATGCAACACTGTGCTTTTTCAGATATGAAAGAATCATTAAGGAATCTGAATCATTACATTCTTAACGATTCTTATTCTTACTCAGAACACTTGAGCAAAACCCTGGCACTAAAGTCTGGTTATGTCTAGTCTTAAATATACTCTTACTTTGATCATTTTTCGTGAGGAACGTGTGGTTTGATGAGTGAATTCTACAGTCAGTGTTATTGAGATGCATTGCTGTGCATCAGTGTCCTGAAAGAATACATTGTTTGATTCAATACAAGCATGAAATATGTATGCTGAAATATTTTAAGAGGTCTCAACCCATTGTATGTCCTGCATCTCTTCTCAAGACATGCACCAATGATGAGGAATGCTGTGTGGGACAGCTGTGTGTGTGGGGTCAGTGTGCAAACAGCACAAAGGGAGAAGCAGGAACCATCTGTCAGTGCCAGAGTGACTGTAAGGACGAGTTCTGCTGTGCCTTCCATAAAGGTATGATTATCTTGCATCATATGAGCATGTTACATTGTCTGTTAAACATCTTGATCTGCACCTGCTGAATAGTGCATATATTGTTAACTACTCGTTTTAAATTTTCAGCCCTGCTATTCCCAGTGTGCAGCTCTAAGCCAATAGAACGTGAGCGCTGCATCATTTCAGCCAATCACCTGATGGAGCTGCTGTCGTGGGATTTGAAGGGGGAGGGTCCTCAAGAGCACTGCCCATGTGCCGGTGATCTGCAGTGCCAACATCTTGGGTAAGAAGCCATCATCTTCTGGCTGTTTTCACTTAACATGACATAAAAATGTACATATTTAAATATTACATATTAATATTTATACACTACCAGTCAAAAGCTTGAAGGAAGATTTTTTTCACCATTTATTTGATTTAAAACGCAGTAAAACAGTAATATTGTGAAATATTATTACTATTTGAAAGAACTGTTTTTTTATTTTGATGTATTTTAAAATGTAATTTATTCTGGTGATGCACAGCTGAATTTTCAGCATCCTTACTCCAGTCTTCAGTGGCACGTGATCCTTCAGAAATCATTCTAATATGCAGATATTTGCAGAAAACAAGTTCCTGGCCAAACTCTAGTTTTTAGTGATCAACTTCTATTATGTGCACTATTTAAGAAAGACATTTTAAATAAAAGCAAGGTTGCATTAAACTGCTAAAAAGTGAGAGTAAAGACATTTATAATCTTATAAAAGACAGTGGCTTACCCTCCTTGTGACGGGTGTCAATGATTGTCTTCTGGACAACTGTCAGATATCAGCAGTCTTCCCCATGATTGTGTCGCCTAGTGAACCAAACTGAGAGACCATTTTGGAGGCTCAGGAAACCTTTGCAGGTGTTTTGAGTTGATTAGCTGATTGGCATGTCACCATATTCTAATTTGTTGAGATAGTGAATTGGTGGGTTTTTGTTAAATGTGAGCCAAAATCATCACAATTAAAAGAACCAAAGACTTAAACTACTTCAGTCTGTGTGCATTGAATTTATTTAATACACGAGTACTAAATAAATAAACTTTTCCACGACATTCTAATTTATTGAGATGCACCTGTAGTGCTGCTTTAAGCAGCGAAGTTTTTCAACATTGATAATATAAGAAATGCTTCTTGAGCTGCAAATCATTGTATTAGAATGATTTCTGAAGGATCATGTGACACTGAAGACAGGAGTGATGATGCTGAAAATTCAGCTTTGCATCACAGGAATAAATCATATTTAAATTATATTTCATATTACTGTCGTTTTTCCTGTATTTTTGATCAGCCTTGTTGATGTTCATGAAATAATATATGAAAGATTCAAATTAAATTGTGGTCACTCTCTTTATCAGACGAGGTGCACTGTGCCTGAAGAGTCAGAACTCCAGCGAGGAGGAGCTCACTGACACTCTCTACTCTGAGATTGACTACATCGTCTAGTGAGACTCGAGCCTGTTTGACAGACAGATGAAGAGAAGCTGCTGAAACAGACATGAACGCTTCATCGTCACTCCAAAGCTTTGTAGGAAACGCCTTCATTATAATCACCCAAACAGCTGTGAATGTGCAGCAGAAGGCCTGAATCTAAAGACCGTTCACACTGACGGCGATTTGAAAGTATCAAGCTGCCTGGAAGCCATTCATTTCCAAAGAAAGTTGGCGATTTGAGAGGACATGAGTGATGGTTGGAGGCATCAAATGACACGACAAAACTTCATGCAACAGTCACATGCGAGATACTGTAGTTGAGTGAGTTACATTCCCTGCGACTTTGATTCATCCGCTTTTGCATAGGATGATGATTTGTTTAATTGGATTTATGATCCGATTTTCAAAGCTACGGCCCGTAAGGGAGCCCAGCAGTAATATTTGGGCATCCAGCAGATCAAATCATTGTCAGTGTGAACAGCCCTCAAGTGTTGAAGCTCAACTGTGGCTTCTGAGCACTGGAAAGAAGCACTTATTATTAATGTACAGTATTAATGCTTTAAGAATACATCAGGCAGAAAAATGGAAAGAGGAAAACTCTGTTGAGAGCCAATCCCATCTTAGTTTAGTGTAGCAGCCGAAGTGACGCACCCATACAAGAAACCTCTAATTTACCCACGTAATGAACACAAACTTGCTCCAGAAAATAAAAGGTTGAAAAAAAAAAAACGTTGTTTATATCTTTTATATATAATATTTTGAATTTTTCAACAGAAATCCACTTATATTAGTTGCAATATTTTTTTGTTTTTTGTTGAGAGTTAAAAGATGTAAAGGTGTGGTCACATTTACTGTTGTTTGCCAAATTTTTCACAGACGAAATCCAGTCAATTCAATAGGAATCTGTGCAAATTTCGCATGAGAGTGAAAGATTTCCCCATGCAGATTTCACAATGCATTCAATTTGGTCACATGAATTCACTGTATTAACCAATAAAAAAGCGGCTTGGTTTGAAAATGACTTCTGTGTGAGCTATGCTTCAACCATGGCTACACTATTAACAACAGACATTTTTTTTGCCCATAAAATTGCCTACACATTGCTAAAGTGACTTCACCTTAAAAGTGTGGGTTTAAAATTTAATGTCAGTTCGGAGAACTTTCGCAGACTAAATGCATCCATTTCAATAGGAATTCATCCATGCAATTGTGAATTTTGCACAAGGGCAAAGATTTCCCCTTGCAGATTGGGTTCAAGTTGGTCATGTGGATCTGCCCATTGCCCAAATCACAGCTTCTTTTTGAGCTGTGATTTATATATTGCTATACTTGACAACAGCCAATGGACATTTTTTTGCATGAAATGCCGTTAATGTGACCACACCTTAAGACTACGCAAACACCACCGGCACATGAGAAATCAGTACTATTTATGAATGAACCATTTTTGCAGCTTAAAGGGACAGTTCATCCAAAATTAAAATGATTTACTCACCCTCAAGTTGTTCTGAAGATTTTAGAATTTCTTCTGTTGAACACAAAAGAAGATATTCCGAAAAATGGTAGCCATTAACATCTAGAGTATTTTTTTTAATACTATGAACGCCAATGGCTATCGTCAACTGTTTGGTAACCAGTGTTGGGGAAAGTTACTTTTAAAAGTAATGCATTACAATATTGCATTACTCCATAAAAAAGTAACTAATTACGTTACTTAGTTACTTTTTATGGAAAGTAATGCGTTACGTTACTTTTGCGTTACTTTTTAAATCTGGACAGGGCTTGCTTGTTTGTTTTTAAAGTAAAAAAGTTATATTTTTGACAAATATAAAAGCCTTTTCACACGAAAAGTGAAATGAATAAGCCTCAAGCTGAAGGGAAAGTAAATTTACATCCGTACAGTAGAATGCAGAAGAAGAAATTTCAACACACTTCAGCAATAAAAAAAGACACACAAATGTTTGTCTAGAGTAATTTTTGCTTATTAGTATGGTTGAACTGGATCATCGAAGGTCAGAAGCAAAGACATTGGTTAATAGAATGGGATTAAATACATAAAGGATATTTGTGTTGTTTAACATTTAATTATTGCAGGTTTGCGTCATATTCTGAGTTGCATTATTTTTATTCATTTTGAGGAATACAGAATCAGTGTTGTTGTTTTTTTTGTGAGTGAAATGAATTAATGCATATTCATATTTATTGTAGAAAGAACTACAGTAACACCTATTTGTGGGTGAGATGAATTAATGCATATTCATATTTATTTTAGAACTACAGTAATATCTTCTGATTTCTCTCAACATGGGGACAGGAGAGCTGTCAATCAATAAATTGGAGAAAAAAAAAAAAAAGTAACTTGCGTTACTTATTTGAAAAAGTAACTCAGATATTCTCTTGTAAATTAAAATGTAATGCGTTACTTTACTAGTTACTTGAAAAAAGTAATCTGATTACGTAACTCGCGTTACTTGAAATGCGTTACCCCCAAAACTGTTGGTAACCAACATTGTTCAAAATATCTTTTTTACGTTCAACAGAAGAAAAACTCTTATATGTTTGGAACAACTTGAGGGTGAGTAAATGATGAAAAAAAAATCATTTTTGTGTGAACTATCCCTTTTAAAGACATCTTAATGTTTTGTAGGTTATAGTATGCTAACATAGTTTTATATAATTTTTAGTATAATTTCATAAAATCAAGCTAAATTTGATTCCTTATATAACCCCATAAAATAGCAGATCATATATTCTTCTTTAAAATATGAGCTCTTCGTATACGTCAACCTGGAAGCAGGCAGACAGAGATTGATGCTTTTTATTTCAGTATTGGCATGTCTATTGTGAACAGCTTCTGGCAGCATTAGGAGCCCAGGAACCCACAGCGGTTCGGTCGAGCTCCGACACTGGCGCTCCTCCAGTGGGGCGTCCGCACCCTCCGCTTTCCAGCTATGCGAAAACAGCAGCGAGAAGCATTTCCACGCATGCACACACGCAAACCTGCCACATCCGAACCCACAGGCTCTGTTCACATTGTGCAGAAATAAAAACCAAAAACGAAAAAGAACACATGACATGTCTAAATGGAAAAAGAAAAGCCGAGTACAGATCAAAAAATTAAAACACGTGCCATTAAAAGTCACTCACAAGACCTAACGTTGTCATCAGTCTGTAGTGAAATAATTTACAAGAAAAAACAAAAACAAAAAAATGAATCGAGTGAACGAAGCGCACTACTTGATTCATATCGCCCTACTCTTAAAGGCTTGCAAATTCATATGTACCAGTGTCACTAGCCCCATTAGGAAGTGTAGTGAGAGGAGGAGGGCGTAGCTCCCTACAAAGTGGGCGGAGCTTCAGCAGTCAGTAGGCAACACCCACACACAAAAGGAAGCATGAACTGCAAGAATAGAACCTCTTCAGCCAGAAAAGAAGCATTTAATTTCACAACTATGTTAAATAAACAAAAGGAGAGATATCCCAATATTCAAGTGAGAGCATCATACCCAAAACTTCAAGTGAAAGTGTCGATCGAAGAGCTCTACGCAATGGAAGATGAGTAGTGCCGTCACCCCGCGGGCGTTCGGAGGTGGCTGGATACGTTACGCGCTGTGCTCAAGTGCTGAATAGACTCAGGATGATGGACGTCGAGAGCGTGAGAATTCGATGCGTGCGATCGCATCTCAAAATCAGAGAGTGAGTGATGGACAAACAGCAAATGCAGAACGACGGGATGAAAATCAATGGAGATGGTGCACTGAGAGTGCAAACAGACGAAAGAAATGAAGAGGGCCATAAAATATCTCTCCCAAACTGCCCCCTTTCCTCTAACGAGTGCACCCGTCTCTGTATTATTAAATTGATTTATCTGAATGATATTGAACTTGAAATAGCTTTTGCACTTCCCTTTAAACTTTACAGTACAATAAACTATGGTGCACAATAGTACTCTGAGCCACACTATGCGTTCTGGAGCTCAAAGAAGAGAGCGTCAGCCGGACAGCACTGGTGACGTTGATTCAACGTGGGGCCCAAACGCCAAGGTCGCTGGCGAGGCAGCGCTACACTGCAGCTGGCAGGCCAGATAGAAAATAGGGAAGGATAGTTTCCTCCCCCTCTCAGTCCTGTCCAGGGTCTTTGGTGGGCCCTCCGTCTAAGTAAATTTTGAGGGCCTTTTCTTTGCGGGGGGAGTAGCTGACCCGGTGGCCCGTCTTCAGAAGGCGGCTGCTCTCCTTCTTCATCAGTTCATTGCGCTCCTCCTCAGACAGCTCCATGAGCTCCTCGGTGCTGTCCCTGCAGAGACGGGCGCAGAAATGCATGGTTGACTAATTGACCAACAAGCAACTAGTTAATTACAGATTAAGATGACTAGTCGGTTTATCTTATCTTTAATAGCAATGTTAATATTTAAATTAAAGGTAGTTTTATTTAAAGCAACTAATTTATAATTTTGACTTGTGGATTTACATTAAGGATAATATAAATTCATATATTATTATTCATGACAAATTTACATAAATCGAAAAAGTAATTTATAAAAAAATCATTTAAAATATATAGCAATAAATCTATTAACATTTTATATTGTTATAAAAATATTAATTTACTTTATTATTTAAAAAAAAATACATATTTACTAAACAATATAATATATAACATCATAATAATTTATAAAATATATGAATATAACAAATATATAACATTGCTATAAAAAAAATTTTAAAAGATGATTATTTAACCAGGACTTAAGACAGCTAGATGACACTTTTTGTGGACTTTTGCCAAAAAAAACTAAACAGGGATCTCTGGATGCAGATAACAACAACAACAACAACAAATAAGTACACATTGTTCATTTACATACACTACCAACATTGTAACAATACAAAGCTGGTTGAAATTTGAAAAAGTTGTTCTTGAACAATTAAAACTACATTATTAAAACAATTCAACACTCATTCAATAAAATAAAAATAAATGTAATATATAACCAGCCTAACATAACTAACATACACTAGCCTAATTGTAAAGAGTTTTCACAGGACCAACTAAACTAGCCTTTTGGACAACTCACAAACTGGTTGATTCTGAAAATGTAACAATACAAAGCTTGTAGAAAATCAGCAATGATATTTAACAATTAAAACTACATTGTTAAAACGGGAAATTAAATTAAATTAAATTATTAAATTAAATTAAATTACCCTGGAGCACAAAACCAGTCTTAAGCCGATGGGGTATATTTTTAGCAATAGAATATTACAAAATAAAATTATAAAAATAGATTTATAAAAAAAAAAATAAAAAACATTGTATGGGTCAAAATTATCGATTTTTCTTTTATGCCAAAAATCATTAGGATATTAAATAAAGATCATGTTCCATGAAGATATTTAGTAAATTTCCTACCGTAAATATATTAAAACTTAATTTTTGATTAGTAATATGCATTGCTAAGAACTTCATTTGGACAACTTTAAAGGCGATTTTCTCAATATTTAGATTTTTTTGCACCCTCAGATTCCAGATTTTCAAATAGCTGTATCTCGGCCAAATATTGTCCTATCCCAACAAACCATACATCAATGGAAAGCTTATTTATTCAGCTGTGCTGTATATGCAATTTCAGAAAATTTACCCTTATGACTGGTTTTGTAGTCCAGGGTCACATATAATATAATATAATATAGCCAATTCATAGAACCAGCTAACCAGTCTGTATTTTTGAATATATAATTTCATTACTTAACTAGTTTAAAAACTAATAATCAAGTTTATATGTGAAAGGGAAAGGCTTTACCTGTAGAAGATCACGGCGCCATCATCACAGATGTAGAGTGGCCAGACATTGAGGGTGGAGACTTTAGGATTCCAATCTAAATCCTGATGGATCTCCAACACTGACATGTCACAAGGAAAAGTTCCTCGTCCCTGTAGGAGCAACAAGACAGTCAGATCTGAAGCACTGCAGGAAGGGCATCTGAAACTCAACCAAATCTGTAAAATGTAAATGTAAATCTGATACGCAAAGACTGCTGTACCTTGGCAAACTCCAAGTTCTCAAGAGGAATTCCACTCAATTCACTGAGCTGAGGGAACAAAATATGACATTAACACTCAAATGAAGAGGAAAACGGACCCACTTTATATTAAGTGGCCTTAACAACTATCTACTTACATTTTAAAAATTCCTGCATGTAATTACATCTGTAATTATTTTCTGTAATTACATTTATAATTACAATGATGACCCATCCCTTACACCTTAACCCACCCTTAAACCTACCCATACCACCAAACCTGTCCCTAACCATACCCATATCGCACCTCAATAGCAGCAGAAGTGTTTTGCAATACAATATGAACACACTAAGTACATTGTACTTATTTTTGATGTAAGTACATAGTAGTTAAGGCCACTTAATATAAAGTGGGACCAGGAAAACAAAGAATTCCAAGCATTTCATACTCCACATACCTTCTCCTTGAGCTCCTCTACGCTGCTGCTCTCCAGCACCACCTCCCGGAAGGCCTCCAGGTTCATCTGGGCTGGGCACCAGCGACGGGTCAGAACCGCTAACTGGGACATGGACTTCATGCGCTCCGGTTCTACAAGCAAGAAAGTCATTAAATGACAAAATACATTGGGCTGTTGGACTAGAATATTTATGACAACTATCATGGCCATGACGGTCTTCACCTTCAAGGACTTCTAGGAACACCTCCCAGTTACTGGAGATGTTGATGTCCTCCTCATAGACGTGATAATCCAGAAACACTGTGCCTGGGTTCTTCCAGGTCTTCTTCCTGAGTCTAAACCTGTGACACACAGAGCGACACACATCTTGTTAGTATTCTGAGGCATCAATCCTCCTGCGCTGTGAGTCAGTGCATTTAAAAGGTCAGTTGCTGCAGTCACTGCAGCGTGCAGAAGGTGGATGTGCTTCCAAAACTGCTGCAGCAATTCATGAGTCAGGCCTGCGACAACAACAGCCATCCCAAGAACAAGAAAACATGATGATTTTTCATTACTTTTTCAATAAAAAAAACCTTAATTGAACATACAATACATCCGAAATGTAAAAGTATGCAACTTATTCCACTTTGCAGATTTAAAGTTTGCGTTCTTTTAATTCAGCTAAGAGGTCACGCCATGACGTATCAATCCTCTATTGGTCACACATGATATGAAAATGTCATAGTTCATCAAACTTGTACTTTGGAATGCAGTGATATGAATGAATATGAATATGATTGGAAGTCAGTGTAATGAAAAGTGTAGTGTGACCACCCCTTAAACTGCAAAAATGGTTTGTTTCATAGTCTGTGATTTTGCAAAGGCAAAAGGAAACACATGAATATGTTAACAAGCCACATGTATACAACAATGTCTTTTCAGTAATCACTGTTACTCATTGCACATGCTAAAAGCTTAGCCAATCATTACAAAAGATGTTTACATAGATGAAAAATCATGAATGTTCCCGGTGCAAAAAAACTTTTGAGGCCCCGATATACTTTAAGTGAAATCGAAGAATGAACTGGTGTGGTGTCATTTCAAACACAATCAAGTCAAAAGTTCATTTCAGGAATCAAAACCAAAACAGCTAGCCAAAGCAAAAATTTGGGGGGAAAAAAAATCTCAAAATACCTCTTCTTTGATGTGGTTAATTTCTTCCGTTCTGTCAGGAAGCTGCTCGTTTTAAAGCAAGGTTTTGGTTTGGTTTTTTTGGGATGGAAAATTCTCAGACACCACTGCTTTGGCTCGCATCTCGACTCATCTTGGATGAGTATTTTGACTGTTTAGGAGTTGTTGTTTTTTTACAAAGTACTACTGGTGCCCAGATCGAAATTTATAACCATTTCAAATAGGCATTTTCCGGACCTCTGCTGGGAAGGAAATTTAGAGACCGGACTTTAATTGATTACCCCTGATTTGAAGCACTCTATTGTATAAAGTGCCATATGAATAAACATGACATGACTTGACTGGAGTGCCAAATTGCAGAGCTCTGGTAAACATATCCACATCACTGTGATCAGATGCTTTTAGCTTCGGTTTTCTTATGGCTGTCATTTTTGTTGCAAAGAGCAATGAAGAACTTCACCGTTCACTTCATTTCAGGGCCTTTAGAAGGAAAAATCTAAAATGTTCGATATGGGCTTACCTATCTATACTGATGTCCATTTTGCACTGGTCTTTGAGTTGAGGCAGCAACTCCTCCTTAGACTGTCGAACAGTCATGCCTTTAGCGAACACTGTTTCCAAAAGGAACTTACAGGGCTGTCAAAACAAAATTGTCAGCTTCAGAATACTCATTCCTCTGCAGAATAAACAAAACGCATCCATTTCCAAACTCTTTGTCCCTCACCTCTGGGTCATTGACTAGCAGCTGGTACACCTTCACCCTGTATTCTCCTTTCTTCAGTGCACGTCCCAATCGAATCGTGATCTGTTCAACAGCAGAGCAGCAGTGCATATAAACATGCAGCGTGTCATTTACGCGTCTTTAGTGGCGCCAAACAGAATTGCAAGAATAACTAAGAATAGTTGTCCTTGTATATTAAGCTACGATAGGAAAATGTAAAGTCAGAATCTCACCTTGTTGTCATCAGAGAAAGAGGAGAGCGTCTCATTGAGCCGCACACTCTCAAACTCCTGGTTGTTGGCATAAACCCGGAAGACTTTAAACTGAGTGGAGGGGACGCCAACAAACGGCTCTAGATTCTGTTTGAACGCTGCCAGTGTGATCCTCTTGTCAACATGGACAAGTAAACCTGAAACATTAGCAACATTAACTTGTTTACTAAAATGTATGTTCAACAGAAACAGATGGTTATTTGTTTAGTTTAACGATTATTTATTTTATTTAGTTTTACTGTTTGAATCTTTTTGGTTTTATCATCTTATATTTTGTTTTTTACATCTGATAAAACAGGGTCAAATCATCATTAGAATTCCTTAGATTTGAAACCCAAATTGTATTTTAGGTTACCAGCCAACTGAGTAAAGTTACGAAATATAGGAAACAAAACTGACACACACAGAGTTCACACACACACACATTTTTTCCCCCTGTAATATACAATACAGCAATTTTCATCTAATGACTTGAAAGGTTATATTTGGAAAAAGGCAATTTTGTTGGGGAGAATCTGCATGGAAAATAACAAAATACTATCAAAAAATGTAAAATGCCTTTGTACTCTAAACATTTTAATTGCATGCAAACCATCCTCATAGGGCTAAAAGATTACATAAATTTAAATATTGGAAATTTATACCGTTAAATTACAATAATACCATTGTTTAGAATTTAATTAAACAATATCAATAATTTTATATTATTTTATAGCAAGCGTTAAAATTATTGACAGTTTAGCCAAAATTTTAACATTAAACCCTCAAGCTTTTATTTTGGCGGTTTGGCAAATAAATAAAAGTGCTGTTATATTATATGCATGAAATATCAAAATAAAAACCTTATTGTGACATGGCTTAATGCTATAGACAGATTGTGAAGACTGTGATTTAATAAAACAAATATATGCCCTGCTATTTAAGGCTGAAACTCAGCATTGTTCATTTAAAATCAAAATCAAATCCTGTCCAAGGTCTCCTTAAAAAAACAATAATTAACTAGAGAGACATTACATTTCTGTCCTTCTCCAGATCCGTCCTCCTGAGAGTATGGCTCTGCTTTGAAGTACAGGTACTGGGCGTCAGCTTTGCTCTTGCCGTTCTCATCATACTCGCTGTCCGTGCCAGAGTCCTCCTCCGCCGTGTCCCACGTCTCCTTCTTCCCCTTGTGTGCTTTGGAGCGCCGGCTGCTGGTGATGCTGTGCGAGTCGAGTCCGTTAGCCAGCGGGAGCGGGCCGCTGTCGGCGTTACACAGCGTGTCGCTGCTGTGGCTGGAGCTCAGGATGTCACTGTCCACCGAGCTGGTGCTGCGGTCGTTATTGACATCTGAGTCCGAGCGCTCCTCAGAGGGGAACTGGTTCTCCGTGTCTGAGGCGGCCCGCGTGGAGTTCTCCGTCTGGGAAGGCTGCGAGGCAGCGTCCGGCTCCTGTGCTGGTGACTCGATGTGCTCGAAGTCGCTGTGTTCTGAGCTCTTCTGACTGTCACTGGTGCTGGAGGATTGCTGCTGATGCTGTTGCTGTTGTAAAGAAAGGTTCTTTAGCTTCTCTGTGCTCTCTTCAAGAATGGCTTCCACTGACTTCCTGCTGCCCTTCGCCCCATCTAAAGAGTCCTCAGAGTCAGCGCTAGCTTTGGGGCAACTAGTTCTGTTGGCCAAAGAGCCTGGCGACAGCTCGGGCAAGGAGACAAACAGTCTGATTGTGTTCCCGTGCCGATCCAGGAGCTTCCACAAAACAGAGTCAGTGAAAGCGGCCTGATGATCCGTAGAGTCTGAGCTCTCCACGAAAACCTGAGCATAAACAACAGCATCTTATAGAAAACAGCTAAATTAAGACATTTTAAGGGAAAATGCAGCAAAAATCTCTCTTTCGAGAAGGATCTTAAACACTTGTGAAACTTCGTTCTCTAAGTTTTGGAACAGAATTGTAAGGCACTGGCATGGTCGGAATGTGAAGGCCATTCCAAAAAGTAGGTCAGCTAAATATGCTAAGGCAGGACTTACAAGTATAATTTCAGTATAAAAACTATTTGACTTTTAGTTTACTGAAAGTACACTTTCATAAAATAATAAGTAAACTTTAAGTAAATAGCTAGCAAATAAACAGTAAGTTTGATATCATTTATATGGAAACTAATTGTGTATTTCAACTCTACTTCAGTTAAACTACCCTTACAGCAAAATGAGCGTGTGCCAATTTAGTCCCAAGAAGTACTGATATAGTACAATTACACGAATACTACTAGTACACTGATTTTGACCTAAAATTATACTTCTTTTTTTTTTGTAATGGATTGCATATATATTCAATACCAGAATGCATTGCAATGGGCTCTGAACGAAATCCAAAAATGTTTTATAAATAAAAAAAGAACTATTTTTGGCAAGTATTTTTTAGTGTCATGCATTTTGCACTTAGTGTATATAATAAGAGGGATAGTCAAATCTCTTATATACCTTATTGGAGGATCAATAATTGTGTGCCATGCATAGTTGTATGCCATGCATGACCATAAACTGTTTATGAAGAACATTTCAAAACCAGTCATGTTCTACTTTGGTCAGGATGCAGCTCACTAAGTTTTAGAAAAGAGCCATTAAAGTAAGTGTTATGCAAGTGAACCTTGTTACTCCTGAAGAAACCTTCTGCTTTCAGAGTCTTGTTGGGCACATAAAGAAGCCGAAGGTCATTATAGCAGCGCTCTAAGACGACACGCATCGTCTCCGCACAAAGCCCCGTGGCCTGAGAAGAACACACAACCAGGTGACAAAATGTTAGATGGAAGCGGACATCTGTTTCAACAGTCTTTGGCACTTTCCACAAACAGGGAACAAAATAGTGTTTAAAACTCCCTAAAATATATATATTTGGCATGTGTCTATAAAACTAAACTATTGAAGAAGAAAAAAAAGATACAATTTAGATAAATGAAAAAAATATATACATGAAACATAAAAACCAAAAAAAAATAAAAAATTAAGGATTTCAGATTTTGCCTGTAAGTGCAAAAAGGGTAGCTTTGGTAAATTTAAAAAAGTACAAATTATGACTGCTGTATGGTTATTGTAAGGGGGACTTACAATACACTATAATAAGTAATTAAACTATCCAACACTAAATTATTATAGTGTATAAGTCTAACATATCTAATTGTTCTCTCTAAACAACACTGGACTTGGGCGCTCATTGGTTTAAAAAAATAATGGTTCACAATTTTTTACCCTATTTATGGAAATTGGCCTTTGTAAGTTACTGGAACAGTGTATTCACTCAGAAATGAGATTTTGTACCTGCGCAATGAGTTGCTTGAACTCTGTAATAGTCTGGTTGAGATACGCCCTGACACTGACTGGAGCAGCAATAGACTCACTCTTCAGATCCACCACATGGACCTTCACCATCACCTCTGCAATAAACACACAAACATTGTCAGCAGTTAATGGTGAGGTCATTTTGAAAAGATATCTGGTCAACCATAATGAAAAATTGTAGAAATCAAAGGACTGCAAAATCATGCATTAATGTCCTTTTTTTCATTGGGACCTTGATTGCAGATTTTTACTTCGAGTATATTGCAAATGTTCTCCCCACTAGATACCTCCAGGTTTGTAGGGCTGGAACACTTGGTCAGGCCTGCGGATCTCCAGGAGCAGGTCAAACATGTATGAAGACTTGACCCCGCCGAGCAGCAGACCCATGGGCATGTCTTCCTCCCCTTCATATGAACGTTCTAGATATTCGTGAAACTCATCGTATTTCACCAATCGACAGCAGTCCAGTGGCACCACTCCATCAAGATCCATCAGCTGATCACCCAGAGGACAAACACAAGGAAACAACCAGTGATAAATCAAGAGTGACTTTCTGATGCAGAGGTGAACTATAGACAACTATACACTGGCCTTGTTCACCTTGTATGCCATTTCTGTTGCTTCTCTGAGAGTTTTGTCCTTGTGAACCTCCAGCTTATTCTCAGTCATCATCATCTTCACTGGATGCATGCAGAAGAGCTTGATCTAATGGAAGAGGACAGAATAAGGCTCTATTCTAAACACAGGCTCTGCCTACACAGGTCTTTTAAGGCAGAATCCTACACATCAAGTCAGCATTTTGGCAGTTTTGGTTCCATCATCCTGAAGTCACTTTTTTTTTTTTAACAAGCTCAAAATATTTTCACATTTTATTCTACAACATGAAACACATCAGTAATACCACCTTGTGCTTTTTTAAAGCTTTTATTTGTCTTGGCAGTTGCTATCAAGCATCTAAACGGGACTACAGAGGTTGTCAGGGACATTCATCACACTGAACAAGTAAACTCATCTACTCACTAGTCCACTTTTACAGCCTCACTGTGTTCATAATTGCGCTCTTGCAATCTATTCTTACTCAAACTTTCACTGAAAATGTTTTCTTAAAGACTGAAAGAGTTGTCGGAATGGTGGTGATGTTGAAATCATGTGACCATTCGGTAGTTTATTGATAGCCTGCATTTTTAATAGCTTTTTACTTTAGTTGATTGTATTTAGGCTTCAAAATTCCCAAGTTGTTGTGATCATTTGTGAAGATTACCTTGATGAACATCTATTTTTTATACAGGGTGAGGCTAATTTGTGGACTGCCATAAAAAAAAAAAAATCAACACTTCAGATCTCTATTCCTTCAAATGGAAAGTGAAGGCATTAATGTAGTAAAAATGTTTTCAATTTGAGACAACACTATCCATCAAAAATGCATACACCAGATGTCAGTGCACTTAAGTCTATAGTGTAAGATCACTATGTTTAGCATTTAATCATTTTACATTTTTTCCAAAGATATGTATAGGTAGACGCCACAATCGACAGCACCACACACGTTGACGTGTCCGCCATCTTGGAACGGTCAATGTGTCGTCACTCTCAGTAATGCAACATTGCTGAGCCTCTGGTTGTAAAAATCACCGAACTTTATATTCATGAAGAAACGGGATAAACTTTCACAGGTGAGAATATGTTTTTGTGTTATTAATATGTAGGGCTGGGTAAAAAATATTGATATCTCGATTTTAAATGATTCTCATTTTTAAGAAACGATATCGATACTTAAATCCCAAGAATCAATTAGTCTAGCTTGTTTACAGTTAACAGACGGAACATTGAAGGGCACTTCCCATCCAAAAAATCGCAATAAGCATGTGCTTTGGTACTTTTAATATGAAACAAAGTCCCAGATTTCAAATTCTGTCCAATGTATTGCAGTATTCAAACAATAAATGCCGTTTTGAAGCCGTTTAATGTAGAGTGACAGATCGCTGTAGCGCCTCAGTTCAACAGACGCACGTGAACTGATCATCTCCTCCACTTTAATACCAGTTTCAGCACAAAATAAAAGTTTGCATGACCCAAGTTAAATGGAAGAGCACAACTTTACAATCCGTATCCTGTCTCACGTAATCGCTCAATCAGTGTTTCATCCGCGCAAAGACTTCAATATAACGGCTTGTAAACAATGTCACGTAACGTCACCTCATAAAAAAACATATTCGTGACCATAAACTCATTAGTCAGCTAGAAAAATAAACTGTAGAGAGGGGCATTTTGCTAAATATATACACCATATAACATATTCATTATAATTTTTACTGTTCTGCAATGTGAAGTAGAAATATTATGTAATTGTAACTTTATTATTATAAAAACTTCACTAAGTGTAATTTTAGCAGTTGTATAGCCGATAAATCAGTAAATTTTAACCTTCAATATTATAGTATGTTATAGTGCCAGCTGACTCTCATGTATATTTTACAGCATTAGTTGAGACATCTTACGTCATCCTCCCAGAGCTGCTTCTGTGTACAACTGTTGGCGCAAGCTAGATTAAAGTTATTATTATGTTTATTAAAATGCATTGATTCGCTACAGGTGGCCTTTGTTCACCCCCCGGAGCCGTGTGAGGCACTTTTTATTATGGATGGATGCACTTTATTTCACTTCTTTTGGACTGATGAACTGCAACACCCGCTGACAGCTAATTAAACAGCTTGGAAGATCAAAGTAAATTTTTAATATAACTCCGATTGGATTCATCTGAAAGAAGGAAGTCATATACGCCTAGGATGGCTTGAGGGTGAGTAAATAATGGGCTAATTTTCATTTTTGGGTTAAGTATCCATTCATCATTTTACAGAGTTTAATGTAGCAATGTGGTCACTCAGTTTTCTAGATTTGTTTTAATAGATTTGAACAAAGAAATCAAGTGCTACGCATGTATTGGGCCATGACTTGATTGCAAATACAAATACAAAAATTAGACGAGTAAAGAAAATGCGGTATTTATTAAAAGAATCACCCCTTTATTTAAATATATGAACACAGGAAACCGCTGTTAACAGGTTAATGTATCGTTTCCCATTCCATGACTAGTAAAATAATGGCAACTTACTGTTTGAACATGGTTCTTCTCGGAGTAGCGCGGCCGAGTGCTGCGTCTTCTTCTTGTTTGACAGGTGTCAGCGTTAAGGCGCAATACTGCCACCTGGGAGGTCAACCAGGTACTGGCGCTGGAGTAGGCTATTTGCGTGTTGTGTTATCATAAGCGTCCTGTTCATTTTAAATATTGTGGTTATCGCCAATACCGGTATATCGTCACACCCTAAATTAACACGATGTAGATATTTCATGATTTGAATATCACGGTTATCGTTAATAACGGTGTATCGCGACACTCCTAGTACTAACTTAATATTACAGGTTTTTAAACTGTTAAATTTTCAATGTCATGTTAGCTAACGGTTTTGCCTTGTTGTATTGTGTCAGTTTAGAAAAATTATCAGCTGAAGTGTATTGCAGATAAAGATATTCATACATGCGTATAAATATGGTTGCAAACACACATTCAAGTTGCTCTCGAGTGTTCACAGACCAGCTTTGACCATTCCAATATGGCAGATGGCTTACGTATAGTGGCCCATAGAAACAGCTGCTAATAAGGCATCTAGCAATACACGTCTATGATTTTCTTTCCCTGCAAACCCAGCCCCACAGTCATTTCTAAAGATTTTATTGGTCAAGTTGTGTAAGCGCTGATGAAACATACTATCCTAACCCAATTTTCACTCAGAAATTGCTAGTAAATTTCACAAATAATTACAAAGAAACGGCAAGTAACACAATGAATTAAACATGTAATTAGAAAGCAGACGTGTAGTAGAAAGACTGTAGAAATAGAAAGTATCATTATCTTGTAAAACATACTCCAATATGCTTTATTTACAACTTAGAAAAATATTTTTTACAGTGCTTTGCAAAATCTTTGCCTATATTTCCTTTGACCCTCACCACCATCACATTTTTGTGGCTTAACATTTAATGTTGCCTTAAATTATACTCTTCAGATACCTAATTTCGGTCAAATTCTGTGGCACACTGCTTGGAACAGCTTTTGCATTAAGAGTGCACCTGTGATGCCTAAAATGCTGTCTAGGTAGGCAGCTCATTAGGGTTTGGAACAGAGCCCAAGTATATCCATGCAGTTTACCTTGCATGTGTTGCGCTCAATCTCTCTTTGCCTCTTCTCCTGTTCTTCAGACTCTTTCTCTCGCTGCACCAGTCTCTTTATGTGCTCTGGGAAGTCCTCCACTTCCAGGAATTCTGTAAAACACACACAGAGTCCATTAAATTCCAGAATCTCAGACAGGGAGCAAGATCAGTGGGAATGCTTTTTGATACTGAGAAAATAAATAAATAAATAAATAAATAAATTTGCAACATTCAAACCATGTAAATTCCATTTCTTACTTGCATTCCTGGAGGGGTCTTTTAGTCTGTACATGAGCATGTAAGCATTTGTAGAGCTGTTGGGGCGTAAAATTAGAAGATTTAATAAAAATGGATATTATGATATACTTTAAATTATATGTTTTACAAGGGTTTTCTTTGGCATTTCAGAGATCACAAATGTAGGACTAGGAGGCTTCACACACCTGGCAAAGGCACTGGAGTAATAGCCTCTGCTCCCTGAGGATCCGCCATATGTCTTCCGGATGTCATCCTGCGTGATCTGGAATGCACACAAATACAAATACTGGCGATAACACAAATTACAACCCTGTATTATAACCCTCCAATCCTGTACGGTTTTCTTTCTTTCTGTACA
This sequence comes from Sinocyclocheilus rhinocerous, assembly GCF_001515625.1. Lineage (NCBI taxonomy): Eukaryota > Metazoa > Chordata > Actinopteri > Cypriniformes > Cyprinidae > Sinocyclocheilus > Sinocyclocheilus rhinocerous. The sequence goes on along the minus strand of NW_015661991.1, from coordinate 838,266 downwards.
AACAAAAATAGATATAAATTTATATAGATTTATATCGTCAAGCTGCAAAAAGGACCAAAATACAAAAAAATAATACCCAGTCGAAACTGGAAGGAAAGGTTGTATGAAAAGCCCTTATATAGCGATGACTTGGGTGTGTTTTAGGTAAATTACTAACCTTGAACATGTGGTTGCTCATTTAGAACACTTCAAATTCATTAACGTTAGAATTAGGTTAATAACAAATTTGTGAATATGGTGGAATTTTTTGTGTGAAAAGTGTGTATTTTAGGGGTGTAACGGTACACGTTCACTGAAAATTTTCGGTACAGGTCTTTCGGTTCAGTACGCATGTGTACCGAACAAATTGCTTTAACCAATGCACGAGTGATACTTCATTGGAAACTTCCTATTTTATACATTGTCACTTTTGATAATAAACAAAGTCTCATCTTTCAGATAATATACATTTTTTTTAGGAAATTCAAACAATAAATGTTGCTCTTTGATGTGGCAAGACTGTATAAACACCTCCGTTCAAATGGCAGCGCGGAGCACTTCCTCTTTACTACAAAAATAAACACAAAATAAACATGAATGGACATCTCATGCCTTGTGTAATCGCTCAATCTGTTTCTCAACCATGGAAAGATGTGAATAAAACAGCTTTAAAACAAAATGGGGAGGGGGGGGTTGGGGGTTAAAGTAGCCCTCAAAGTAGCGCAATAACATCATCCCAAATATCAAAACTCAAAATATGCCATTTCCATACCTAAAATACATATTTTACAGTCACTGTTATGCAGATTGATCATAAACACAGCTAAAAGGCTTCCTACCAGTGGCCATCCTTTCACAAAACTTAAAATCTACCACAGTTTTATCATAGGTAGAATGCAAAATGTTTCAATACAAGCATTTCAGTCAAATGTAATCTATGCAATATTTCAAACCTTTAACCCACGGGAGAAAATCATCCCTGCGCAACAGTTTAAAATCAGCCCAACTCCACGCAAAGAATACGGATTTGGCAACCCTGCATCCAACCAGCAGATTGATAGCGGCTCCCTGATGTGCAAAATTACATTCAATATTAGAATGTTTGCGGGAGCAGGCAGTAATGGTCAGAAATTCAGCGGGAGCGGGATCAAGAAAACAGTCCAGCGCAGGGCTTTAAAGGCACAATATGTAATTTTCGCCGCTGGAGGGTGCGTATTCAAAATAAACAAAGAGACAAAGGCATAGTTTGATGACGCCGTGACTGAGTGTGGAATCATGGGAGTTGTCGTCTTCATCCCCACAGCCGAAGCAATCCGACGGGACTCGGGCAGAAATCATGTTCATGGATGAGCTAATGATTTATTAACGTAGTAGAATGAAGCAGGTTGGGCTGAAAGCCGAGGCCGCTGAACGAGCGCGACACACGGCTCGAAAGCAGCGGAGCTTTTATTATGCCACAGTCGACCGCTTCCGCTCCTTCCGGTCGTGCGTATGTGGGGAAAAAGCAGCGCTGTTTTATCATACTAGATACATTTGAAAGTTCTATTATAATGCTACTCTGTGCGGTCGTCACCGGTCTATTAAAACGCACAACATATTAAAGCGTCTTTGGTGTTTCCATGTTTTCTACAAAACAAAACCGGGAATCGAGGGGTTATGACATCATTGGCAGGCGACACAATGACACGGTTCGTGTCACTAGTTAAAATTGCTTATTTCTCTGGACTTAAACATTCTACGAAACATTTGGGATAATGGAAGTACACAGTCAGCAAAATATATAACACTGTTCTAGTGGTTTTTGGATATTTTAATAAAAAAATCTTACATATTGTGCCTTTAATACAAAAACGCACACAATGAATGGTGACTGTAGAAAGCAAAAAGACGAATCCCGGACATTTTGGTCGATTTAGAAATCCTGGCCGGACACATTGTTTTTAGGGCCAAAAAGAGGATATGTCCGGGAAAAAGAGGACATATGTGGTGCTTTTCCACTGCATGGTATGACACAGTACGGTACGGTTCACTTTTGGGGGGTTTTCCACTGGGTACAGTACCTGGTACTTTTTTCAGTACCAGCTCGGTTGAGGTTCCAAGCGAACCGTACCGTTACCAAAACGTGACGTGTAAACTCTGCTGATCACTGATTGGCCGGAGAGAATCATCACTACCTGCGTCATTGAACTTGTGACACGAGACACAACAGACCTGCTAGATTTAAATCTGTACAGACATTCCCTCTCATTGATAGCCGAGGAGCGGATCCAGCGAGAGCTTGATGGGGCGACGCGGAATGAAAGTTTTTCAGGAGTCGCGGCAGTAGAGGCGGCGCAACTATAACAACATGTGAATAATCCCGCCCATTCTAAAGCGGTACTAAACTGCAGTGGAAACGCAAACCGAGCCATGACGTGCCGTACTGAGCCGTGCCGAGCCGAGTCGTTAAAAACTGCATTATGTGCAATTTATATGTTTGTATAAATTTTTTAAGTTGAGAGTTGATTATTAAATTTGAAAATAAATAGTAAATTTATGTTTGGCCTCTGTTGTTAACTGTAATTTTAGTAAAGTAAAAGGGCTCCCTATAGTTTAGAGCATAAGCAGAGGTAGATTTTTTTAACCCTAGGAAAATTGTAATTATAATTGAATTTATTTAAAGAAAGAGCAACTTGTTCAGTAAGCCACAGTTAAATAAAAAAAAGCAATTTTATGTTTAGTTTTTTTCTCCCTGCTGTACCGAAATCATACCGAACGGTGACGTCAAAACCAAGGTGCATACCGAACCGTCATGTTTGTGTACCGTTACACCCCATATACGAATAATCCACACAATTATTAGTGAATGAGACCCAGTATTTTTATTTCTGACTCTTGAGTGAACTATTCCTTTAAGACTGATGCTAGCTGGCTGACCTTGCTGACGTGCTGGTCATTGAAGCTGTACCATTGGCTGTCACTGAAGGACTTAATGCAGGCGTAGTAGTGCCCACCTGCAGCACTCCCAGAATGCACCATGACCGAGAAGAGTTCAAAGGTCAAGGAGCTCTATAAGGGAGACAAGAAAAAGCATGTTTGTCTTTCATCTTCCACAATTCAATACAGCACTTTAGCATTAGGGTTCAGAGAGGACATGAGGTGACCTTTGGTTTGAGCACCCGCTCTGCGCTGCTGGTGTTATCCAGACAGATGCCCTCGTCCACAGCATCATCCGTGGAGAAATCGTTGCTCATCTGGTCACTGTGGCAGCTTCCTTCATTCTCCGCCCCACTGTCAGTGCAGCTCTCTGTCTGAGGTGATTTCTGCAGAGTCAAAACATGCAATTAATGCATCAAAATGATGTGTCATGTTCAAAACTACACACTTTCAAAATCCACTAGTGGTAACCTACTGGTCTAAGGAAACACTGAATAATAAGACAATTAAACGCGTGCATTAAGGGGCATTCACAAAATAAATGTTCTTGTGTCCAAAAACAACAAAAACAAAAAACAATGGCAGAGTGCAAAAAAACAGAACTATTTATTCTTGACAATCATTCTTAAAAATGCAATGCTCACAGTATAAGACGCTCAAAAGCTGATCACACTAATCGACAAGTTCGTTCTTGGCTAGGGAAGGGAATCATAAAAAACATGTAAAAAATTTGGCTCACACATTAGAGCCCTGCATTTCAGCCCGGGCCCGATGAGCCCCGACTTTTTTACGCCCCTAGGGCTGGGCTTCGGGCCAATTTTCACGTTATAGTTCAGACGCGGGCCGGGCCTCGGGCCTGTTTTAGGCTTCTCCTTATTTTTATATTTTAGACATCCATCAATTAGTGATGAAAAAAAAATTTGCTGCGCTGGTGGAAACAACACGAGACTGCACTACCGCGATTGTCAAGAGTGGCTCGACGGTGTTTTTGTGTCCCGTCAGCAGCATGCGTGCTGTCAGCGCAGCTGAAGAGTTCTGCGTTCAAACGCACGCAATAGGCTAAAGCTTGCCGCAAAGCCCCAGCAAAAGTAATTACCACGAATGTGTCAGGGAGAAATAGTAAGGAGATATTTGAATTATTTACTAATAAACTAGTGTTTTCTGAGTCCGTGTCACAAGGATGAAGTTGCCGATCCTGACTCGCCATCTCCTCATCAGACGCGCCTTTAGAGAGAAGTGCATCTTTACGGATTATGAATATGATCATAATGAAAGAGTTTGTTTTCAATTTGTTTCATTTCGTTAAAGCTGCAGTCCGTAGGCTTTGCCTCTTTGTCACCATCTCTGTTTGAAAACCTGGAATTGCAGCTGAGTGCAGAATTATCTAGCTTGCGTGGGTTGTGAGTCGGCACGGCTCCAGCGCGGATGAATCTAATGTTCTGAAGAGTATGTGTGGCAGTCAGTCACCGCACCGGTGTGGATATTTACTGTACTTCGCAATCACAGATTCTAGCCTACGTCTTGGAATATGACCCAAATAAGAATTTTCACCGTATATTGCCATCTGAACAAGTAACAAGTTTGCCACGTTTGTTCTGACCAACTGAGGAAAAAAGCATTACCATAAATCTCGCTACCAATGGTGATTTAATCTAACGATCGATTAGTTCATATCACATCAAACCGTTCAAATTATTATTATCGTTATACTTTATTCTCAAATGATTAATGTTAACAACATCAGCTTTGGTGACTATGAGTATAGTGTGTATTAGCGTGTAGATTTCAATTTCTGCACAGTCTAATCTAATTGTCATACTCTTCGAATTTCATATTAAGAAATTATTTTAACCCAAAAAGCAAATTATGCTCCCTTCGAACTGGTCGTCTTTAAAATACAAATCTTGTGTAATCCCAGGCCATCTGTAATCAGAAGCACATTTATAACTGGAATATAATTTAACTTCATTCACATGTTTTTCATAAACACATAATCCTTTCTGGATTACAATCCGCCAACAAAATGATACATTTAATTATTCTGGCTGCTGTGAGAAAAGGCTATAAACGATCCGCCACCTGCAGGATCCTCACATGCGATAGCCTAGTAGCCAGGACAACTTCTTTATGTTTACAGACGTGACATAATGACGCAGTGCCATGCTCGAATTTCCCGCGAAAACCTACCAGTACCACTCAAATGAGAAAACATTATTATAAGCTAACCGTTGTAAAATGGTGCTAAAGTAAGGCGATAGTTTTGAACACTGGCTGGTTATGTACTTGCTCAAATATTGATTTCGGATCATTTTTAACTAAAAAAGTTACAGACTGCAGCTTTAAGTAGTAATTTAAAACTTTCTATAGATATATGTATTACTCTTATCTTTATGAGCAAAAATGATGGCGTATCCACTGAAAAAACACAAGTGATCGCGCTGGCGTCTCCGTGTCCTGCAGAGCGCGCTTTAGCTTCCACTCTCCGCACAAACTATTGGATACATCGCACATTTATCTAGGTTTAACGTTTAAACATTTTTATATGCTTGAACTGTTTTATATCCATAGATTTTTTTTTAGGTAAGTCGTGATGATTTGAGAAGGCTAAATTGATCAAACATAGGCTATGATCAGCTCACTGTCTGCTGATAAGCTGTCGGACAAGGGCCGGGCCTGAGCGTTTGAGGCCCGTGCAGGGCTCTATCATGCGTCTCTTAATGATTCAAGTTTTCTGTAACGATTCTTTTAAACAGAATTAAATAATAGGAAATGAGAAATGTGACTCTTATTATACTTGCTGCCCTTATCAGTCTGTTGCCAAATGTTGAGATCAAGTCAAGTTTATTAGTAGTGCTTTTCGCAATACACATTGTTTCAAACCGGCTTTACAGGAAACCATGATGTTAATATTTTTAATATCTTCATGCTTTATAGTCACATTAAGCAGATCAAAGCTGGATGATAATATAGATGACATTTTGTGATGATACAAGCAGTTGAGATATGCTATATACAACATCCCACCATGAGTATGTATGCAAATAAAGCTGTGCATACTTAAATATCCAACTTTATATGCAGAGCTGGGTGATAACAGTTACATTTCCTTACAAAAATAAAATATAAGGCAGAGATTTGCTATAAATGCATTGAGTTGCTGCCATGTGATTGGCTGATTAGCAATTTGTGTTACCAAGCAATTGAACAGGTGTACCTAATAAAGTGGCCAGTGAGTGTATATTAGGGATGCACGATATTATCGGAACCGGCCTATAATGGCTTAAAATGTAAACATCGGCATCGGTCCAATATGTACAATTATGCCGATAAGATGAATAACTCGCATGTGCTTAGGGTGTGCTAGCGATAAGATCAAGTCAGCATTGTGGTCATTATTTGCACTGAATGGTGATTCACTGTTAGATTCACTGTTTTTGATTGCTGCATTTAAACTGAGAATGCAAGAACAGAATGAAGCGTCCGGTGCGCAATAGATTCAACAGTTACTTGCGCTGCGGCAGCCTACTCCAGGTCCTAATGCCCGTCAGGTAAGGAGTTTTAATTCCCTAGGGGGCACTGTTGGACTACTTGTATTAAAATGAAAGTAAAATACACAAATAACATCAAGATTGTATTTCTGATTAAATAAAGCAGTAACTGCTGTCGTAAAATCACGAGTATGTTTTGATTTAAAGGTCAGAAGATATAGCCAAAGACTATAGAATACCCAAGACGTGTCACTCGTATAGTTTTGAATGGGGAAAAATGCAAAACTCAATATGGCCGCTCTATCAAACGAAGCCCCGCCTTCTGAGCAAAAGAGCCTATCGCTAATCGGTAAAGTCAGCGTGTCACTGCAGCTGCCGTTAGACGTCCCAGTTGCTATAGAAACAGTCAACGCTCTGAGACGTGCGGTTAGGACTGCGCATGCGCACTGGCTGATCTAGCCTGAAAAATAAGCTTTTTTAATGCTATTTGAGCAAAATAAACAACATTTATGATACAGTTGTTTTCAGATTTCATTGGTGATTTCAAATATGAAATTTAATCATAAGCTTAGTGAACAGTTTTGGAGAATTTGATGTTTCCCCATTCAAAGAGATAGGCATTTGGAGGCGTTTCCAAGATGGCCGCCAAGTGACATGACTTGCCTTAAAGGGAATTTGATATAGCTTACAATACATGAATAAAAATCACAAACATGACACTTGTAAATTAAAAAATTTTATATATAAAGATTTATTTATTAATGTGTAATATGTTTTTTAAACAGATTATGAACTATGAAAGATTTTCAGAATGTTTGCGACTTTTTCTTTAGACCATCTACAAATGTTAAATCTTTAAATAAAATGTTAAGGTTACCACTGCACCTGTCTGAAAAAAAAAAGTGATTGATTTATAGTTGATTTATAATTACTTTCAAAGCTTTCAATGTACTCTCATTATAAAATAACTTCATTATTGTTTAATTCTAACAAATTAGTTTTTGTTAAAAAACTAACCAAAATTAAAAATAATTTGTTTAGAATTTCTGCACATGATAGACTTAGTGTTGTTTCCAAATAAAAGGAAATATATCGGTATCGGCATGGGTATCGGCAAAAATGAGTTGAAAATATCGGCATATCGGCAAAAATCCAATATCGTGCATCCGTAGTATATATCGCTTTATGTGAGTGTCCTAAGGGTCATGAAATACAGAACTACTTTTTCTGAGAATTTAACAAAGGTGTTTGTGTTGCACATCATAGAAGACTATTATATCATTTGTTAATAGGAGACAAATTGTTAATTTTAAGCTTTTTTTGTCTTCCAGGTTTAAAATCTACATTGTGCTGTCAAATGGCAAATGACTGTAGTACTTTGATGACGCATCGGTGTCACAGTTATTCATGAGACTGCATGTCCTTATGCTATGAGAAGCCGGTCTTTACAACTCGATGATATAACCAACTAAACAGCTTATATAAATAAGCCTTAAAAGTTATTAAAGGTGCAACAGCGTGTTCATAAAACTCAAATGCACATTTTCAACCATGTTATCACATAGGTCTGTTCACAAAATCAGAAACTAACTCCTTCATGACAACAAATGGTCACTAGAGACACATCTGGGATGTTAACACTAGGTTTAAAAAGGTTAGACAAGATCATCCGTTCATTAATTATGGACTCAATAAGGATATGAGCACTCAAAAAAGAGAGCATAAAGCTGTGTCTCACCTCATCCTCGACGTCAATGAAGGGGCTCATGTCCAGCTCCTCTGGGAAGGTCATGCGGTCATTGAGTTTAATGCGGTGCATAGTGGTGTAATCAAAGTCGAAGCGTTTCAGCTGCAGAGTCAGCAGGTATGGGAAATGGAGGAATCTCAGACCCTGGAGACAAAAAAAACACCGCATCAGAAACTGAAATGTGGTACAGGACTTCACAATCGTTATCTGTGATCTGAATCACCTTGCGGGCGTCACATTTCTTTTTGCAGCGCTCACAGAAGTATTGGTTGGGACCGTCGAGAGTCTCAGGCTGGATGAAAGCTTGCAGGGCTTCTTCCTGTTCGACATAAAATCAGTGGACAATGAGGACAAACATGTCGATCAAAAGTTCAATGAGGTTGCTACTAAAGAACTATTTAGACAATAATTGTTTGAGACTGCTGGTAAGCTGTGTCTCACCTCATCCTCGACGTCAATGAAGGGGCTCATGTCCAGCTCCTCTGGGAAGGTCATGCGGTCATTGAGTTTAATGCGGTGCATAGTGGTGTAATCAAAGTCGAAGCGTTTCAGCTGCAGAGTCAGCAGGTATGGGAAATGGAGGAATCTCAGACCCTGGAGACAAAAAAAACACCGCATCAGAAACTGAAATGTGGTACAGGACTTCACAATCGTTATCTGTGATCTGAATCACCTTGCGGGCGTCACATTTCTTTTTGCAGCGCTCACAGAAGTATTGGTTGGGACCGTCGAGAGTCTCAGGCTGGATGAAAGCTTGCAGGGCTTCTTCCTGTTCGACATAAAATCAGAGGACAAACATGTCGATCAAAAGTTCAATGAGGTTGCTACTAAAGAACTATTTAGACAATAATTGTTTCAGACTGCTGGTTTTTGGCTCCACTGTCATTTGGACATTGCATTTGACATTTAGTACCAGTGCTGTCATTGTTAACTAAAACTAAAACTATTAAACATTGTTTTCATTAACTGAAATAAAATAAAATCTAACTATTAGATGAAAAACGTATCAAAAATATAATTGTGAGATTAAATTGCCTTGGCAACAAACTGAAAATAAGTTTAGGTACCAAAAATTCTAAAACGGAAATAAAAATGAAAAATAAATTTAAAAAACAGAAATATTTAAAACAAAAACTAATAAAAAGGACAGAAGCATATAAAATTAAAACAAAAACATAAAAAATAATTAAAATTTTAAATAAATACCATAATAATATATAAATAATTTAAAATAACACTGTTCAGCGCTTTGGATGACAATATATATATATATATATAAATATATTTGGGCTAGATGTGGACTCTATGTTTGTTTTTTGTTTTTTTAAGACCAATGTACATTAGTAGCTCTTAGCATATTGCAATGGCGATATTTCCATTTCAAACAGTAATAAAATCAATAAACTGAAAATTCTGTTGCCATATAAAACAACTACAATTTACAATTCCTTTACAATTTAATTCTGCATCTGCTAGTCAGCTATACTGCAACAGCTACAAAAAATCATCATAATGACAGCCGGACGCACCACGCTGCCAAAAGCCTGGCTGGCCCCAAAGGGCCTGATGACCAGAGGAATGTCCAAGTACGTGTCAATCCTCCAGCTCTCATAGCCACACTCCAAACAGCGCACATAGTCCTTCAGTTTGCCCTGGTAAAGCTGGTTGATCAGGTCAGCCTGGAAAAAACAAAAGGCAGTACATCAAAACACTTTGCATACACCACTAATCACAAAACTGTTCGGTAAACACCCACACATTCAGAATGAAACGTTTGCCCTGGTAAAGCTGGTTGATCAGGTCAGCCTGGAAAAAACAAAAGGCAGTAACATCAAAACACTTTGCATACACCACTAATCACAAAACTGTTCGGTAAACACCCACACATTCAGAATGAAAATTGCAGTCAGTCCAGTTGCAAACAATTTCCTAATTAACTGATTTTTTTCCTATTATAGATGATATGATTAGCATAAGTTGGGTGAAAATTGAGTTGAAAAAGTGAAACTGAATTTCATAACATCTTTGGTATGTGACGTGCATTAATGACAGCAGAGCTTCAGCTGCATGAGCTCTACAACTTTGTGTAAAACCTGATGATCATTGTTCTCCAGCATGATTAGAGAATCAACCAAAGAGAATCTTGTTCTTCAACAGAAGCAAGTACATCGAATCATCTATACACGTTTACATGTAGTTCACATGATCAGAGGCTGCTTTGTTTACGTTTTGTATATATGCATATGTTGAATATCCTTGTTTCGGTTTCGGTTTCCAATACGCAGACATTACAACATGAATGCCTGAATAAAGTGAAGACCAAATGATCAACATGATTCATATTGGAAAATGATAAGCAAGCGCTGCTTGTTTACAGTTTGCATATCTGCAGTCTTCGTTTTGATCAAATACAGAATACTGCCACCTGCTGAAATGGAGTGTTATTTCCTCTTATGCAGGGCAGTTGACTGTTGGCTTTTAGGGGCCATTTACACGACATTTTCAGCCAAAAACGGGAAACTTTTTATGCATTTTTGACTGTTCGTTTACACGACAACAGCGTTTTGACTGAAAATGCATATTTTTGAAAACGGTTTTCAAAAACTTCCACTTTGAAACCCGTTTTCAAAAATATGCGTATTCAGGCGAACAAACATACACAACAATGGCAGAGTATATGGTACTGCTGTTGCTGCTCAAGAGTTTGCTAACGCTCAATTGTGGAAGTGTGGATTTACTTCACCAATATTACAACCAACAGCGGAGATGCATCATATACATCATATAAGCTTTACTTCCCTACAGGTACTGTTTACTAACAAGGTGAAAGCACCATCTACTGGCCTGGCATACATAATACAGCGTTTATGGCCATTTTCGCGGATATGTGTAAACGCGAATCGTTTTGAAAACGTTGTCGTGTATACGTGAAACTTTTTAAAAAGCACAGGAAAAACGTTTCCGTTTTTGACTACACCGTTGTTGTGTAAACGTAGCCTTAGTCTCTGCAGTGTTCAACTTTTTGGCCCAGATGCAGGCGATGTGAGGCGACAAAACACTCTGTTTTCGTCGTTGCTAGGTCTTAGATATCGCTTTGGCCGGTAGTCAGAGCCTTAATACTTTTGGACCCCGCTATAAACTCAAACCCCGAAAAAGAGGTTGAGACATGTTTTCACTTCAACAACTAGTTTTGCCAACTTACTGACACAAATACAGAGATTTAAAGTCTTACAGCAGAAACATGCAAACCTGTGAAGAAAATCCACAGAATTCAGTGCGTGGCTCCTGATCCAACCCACACTGAATGGGTAAAACCCACCAGTCCAGACTCGGCTGCTGTTTACACAGCAAAAAAAGCTTGGAACTGCCTAAAATTCTTTTTATTTGACTCAGCACTGGGTCTTTTGTCCTAGTCTAGAGATCTCACTGGTTGTGGATTAGCATCATGTGATGAGGAGGCGGGGCTTGCGTCACATACCTGCTCTGTCTGTTTCCACTTCTGCTCTAGTGCATCAAACATGACTCTGCAAAGCTCCTGGACGTCGTGCTGCTGCCAGGCTGCAAGACAAACAAGGTAAAGAGTTTCACAGTAATCAAGACTCCTCCTGCTATCTGATCACAGCAGCGTTAATGTGGGTAAAGTTTCCCAAAGGGACATTAAGTGAAGCCTCGTACCCTCACTGCTGTCCCAGCCAAAGCTGCGGGTCACGTCTGTGGTCTCGATGGCGCGCTTCTTACTGGTCTGCAGAAGCACAAACAGCCTCTTGAGCTGGTACGGGATACTGATGACCGGATCCTCCTCTGACTCCTCAAACTCCCAACTGGTGCAGAAACATTAAAAACACAGTTGGAGTTCAAAACTCTGATTTAACAATATCTGCATCAATGGTTGCAGGAACTCTGCTTTATCTTGGCGTGTTGCTTAAATCTAGTTCATATAAACTATTTATCCCACTAAACTTGACACAGACTACTTACTTGTAGAGTGCATTCCTGAACTCAGGGGTCATGAACAAGGTCTGCAGGAGGCTGTTCAGGTAACAGGTCATTGCTTGGTTGACCAAACCAACATAACCTTGAAAGCAGAGGTTACAAGACAAATAAATCTATGTGGCAATGTTGGCATGTTCTTCTTGACCAATGTATGTTAAAGGAGGGCTACCTGTCTCTGATTTGTTAAGTATGGAGGAGTACGAGTAACTGGGGCTGCTGTAGTCACTGCTGCAGCCCACAGTCCCGTCCCGCGGTAAGGGTCCGATGAAGCGACCCTGAGAGCTGTCATCAAGACCACTGCTGTCCGCTGTGCCAGATTCATCCTGTAAGAGAGTTACACATGCATAATGCTAAACATGCAATACTCACCATCTAGTTTATACCATGCCTGACAAAATTAAGATCCCATGCCAAAAGAATATCAAATTAACACTCATTGCATTCATATTGTGTGGTATCCTTAATTTCTACTGGAAATAGATAAGTCAGGAACCCAAAAGGTAACAACCTGTCTGAAACTTTGTGTTACAAGCACTTCCTATGTTAATTTGCCTCTTTAACGCTGGGATTAACACACAATTAGATGGAGAATGGAGCAGAGTCCATGACACAGCTCCATCTAATCATAGCACTGCAGAGGTGTGGTAAAAACATGGCTCTGACGCTTTCTGTGTAACTTCAGGTGTGCATTACGCTCGTGTTTAGAATTAATACAAAAACATATTATAAATTATTTGCATTATTAATGGCAGGAACACACTAATGACTTTTGCCCCGATTTGCAGTCTAGATGAGTCGACACTAGTTGCCAAAAGTCAGTCAGTCTCCACATTTAAAAGTCATTTAGTGTATTCCATCCTTAAGAAACCAGAACCCAACAAGCTATTGGGAGCAATTTCAGGTTGGGTTTAGCCTTACATTTGACAGTACTGGTCGGGTTAATTTTCAAATACCCATGCAGACCTCTAGTACACTACACAATACAAACTAGGGCTGTCAAAAAAAAAATTTGAATTTCGAATATTCGTCGAATTTAAAATAAAAATCCACATTCGAATGCAAAAACATTGCGGAAAAAGAGAACATCAATGTGGAGATGTTGTTGTTTACGTCAAAACTGAAACCAAGCCGGTTACACAGAACGCATATTTATCGCATTTTCTAATCTAGAGGGACATCTATCAGCATTGCACTCACGTCTCGCACAAGAGAGCTGCATGTTTAGAAAGCCATGTAAGATTAATATAACTGCGTCTCATGATTTTAAATAAAAACTCTTTGTGATTGGTTTTCGGTCCTTTGTATTAAACATACATACATGATGCCGTTTTGTTTAATTGTTTAAGCAAATTAATGAATTATACATGGTTTATAAACATTAATTTAAACATTATGCACAAAGATAGTCGTGTTATTTTATTGCTTTGAAGAAACGTGCATTAGTAATATTTTGCTCGATGCGCCCTCTTGTGGCCTCAGGAGAGAAGCAAAAAACTTTTTCCCCCCTAACTGAAATTATGCCTTGTAAATTCGAATATAATTCGAATATTGATAATATTTAAGTACAAATTCGAATTTAGTTTTTTAACCATTTTGACAGCCCTAATACAAACCTCTAGTATATGTGAATAACTAACTCATAAACAGAGCATATTCATTCGTTATTACTACATGGGTGAAGTTGTAAATAAAACCAAGATTACTGGATTGTTTAACCAAAAAACTATTATTTCAGCATATCTATTTCAAAATTTTACATTTAATTCAGATTTTGAAATTTTTTGAATTACTTTGTAATTACTCATGAAATTTACTAGTAAATCCTACACCAAAACGTTTTCAGTGTATAATTATACTACTGTTAAATAGTTCAGTAAGATTTTTTAAATAAATCACTACTTTTATTCAGCAAGGAAAGTGACAGTAAAGACTTTTATAATGTTACAAAAGATTACCATTTTTTAAATAAATACTGTTCTTTTGAACTTTCTATTAATCCAATAATCCTGGATAAATGTATTACAGTTTCAACAAAGATTAAGCAGCAGAACTGTTTTGAGCATCGATAATAATAAGAAATGTTTCTTGAGCAGCAAATCTGCATATTAGAATGATTTTTGAAGAAGCATGTTAAACTAAAACTGCAGTAATGATGTTGAAAATGCAGCTTAGTCATCACAGGAATAAATTACATTTAAAAGCATTCTAAATGAGAAAGTAGGTATTTTACATTTGAATAAAATTTCACAATAATTCTGTTGTATAATTACTTTTTGGATCAAATAAATGCAGCCTTGGTGAGCATTAAAGACTTCTTTCAAAAACATTACAAAATCTTACCGAGCCTAAACTTTTTGTAATTAACACATTACGGCTCTATTAATTATGAAAACATTACATTTTCTTTATGCAGAATAAATTATATTTTTTTATTTTCATTTTGCGGTGAAAGATTACATGTTTTTGAGTAATCGAACTAGAGTCTTTGTTTGTTTGGAAGGACATGGAAGGACTCTCACCATGGCGCCAGTGTTAGCCCAGGCCAGGCAGAAAGTGCCGTTCGCATATCCAGCCTTGTGAGCCACATCCTCGTAGAGTTTGCTGACGGTGGTGGAGGCGGGCAGGTTGAGCGTCAGCCTCTCATTGACGGTCTTGGCATTGGTGGTGTCCTGCACTATACACAGCACTCTTGGCTCCTCCGCTGCACTTTCAATCTGTAAATGCACAAACGCATACGCTGAGTTTACTTTAACCAAGCTCACACATCAGTTTAAGCTGAGCTCCAGTGCTGAGAACTTCCATCAGACACGCAATAGACAAGCAAAGTGCAACAGTCTTCTTGTGCCATGCAATACCATCAGAGAACTGTCTAATCGTCTGATCGTTATGTAACATCCTGGAAGACATGGTAAGCTAGGAAGTATGTACATACTTCAACAATGAACTCAAATAATAATACAAAGCTACTTAGGTTAGATTTTTGCAAACCACCATGAACAAATCAAGGTTAAACAAGACTAAAAGCATGACCGTGCCGAGCAAACCTAACCAATTAATCAATAAAAACCGTAAACATTCATATTATTAAACATAGCGACACTCAGTTAAATGTAACTGCAAAACTAGTTTTGCAACTAAAACTAGTTATGGCTTTAGTGCTCAAATGAGGCCACAGTATGCAGTCAAGGCTATAATGCCGACTCCATGACTGGTGGTGGTTGGTTAATTGCAGGTGTTGTTTACAAAGCAAAGCCACTGTCTTTTCATACGCTGTCTGAGCGTCTGCTAAAGAACTGATCATGTTACCAAAAGCGCTGACTTAGAATACCAAGAATGATGCAAGCAAAACATTTCTACGTATATTTCTGATGGGAAAAGCATTGAAAATAACTTGAATAGACTGTTTTAAGGGTGCTTTACTTTAAACCTTTTGTTTGTAATTACTTTTGATTACTTTTTAAATATGTTTTTATAAAATAAATGAAATAAAACTTCTATTTTTGTCATTTTACTTATTGGTTTTTAAAATTTGATTGTCTTTTATAGCTTGGACATTGGTGACTTCATTGATGTTGCATAAAGCGTGCAGTCCAATTGGGGAAGTCGTGGCTTAATGGTTAGAGAGTCGGACTCGTAACCCAAAGGTTGCGGGTTCGAGTCTAGTAACGGCGGGAATTGTAGGTGGGGGGAGTGAATGTACAGTGCTCTCTTCCACCTTTAATACCACGACTGAGGTGCCCTTGAGCAAGGCACCGAACCCCCAACTGCTCCCCGGGCGCCGCAGCAATAAAATGGCTGCCCACTGCTCCGGGTGTGTGTTCACATGTGTGTGTGTTCACTGCTGTGTGTGTGCACTTAGGATGGGTTAAATGCAGAGCACTAATTCCAAGTATGGGTCACCATACTTGGCCACATGTCACTTCACTTAAAAAAAATTTGCTATGTAATGCTCACTTTTAACAATCCAATTTAATTCCCACTCAATGGATAAAATCAAGTCTCTTCCTACATTTTTCATTCGTGATTCGTGAATATTCTGCATCACTAAGAAAAGTAAAATAGGAATGTTGATTCATGTTGACTTTAACCACTTTAAAGACAATTAAATTTTTACACTATATACTCAAATTCCTAGCTTCCAGGAAAAATATTACTAAGTGAATCTCATCGAGCTTGTCAAAAAAACATCACTCTAAAATCAAAAAAAGATTTTATATATTTAAAATATTATATTTTGGATAAGACAATAACAACCAGACATGTTTTTATTTTATTTAGATTTAGATAATTAAATGTTTATTAGATGTTTACACTACATCCTCAAATTCCCATCTGCCTGTAAGTGTCAAGCCCTCAGCTTCTCCTCGAACCAGCTGATTTTTTCCTGACGTCTTCATTTGCGAGTTAGTATCAAATGAATCACCATGCTATAAACACACACATGCAACACAAGCACAGCTACCTGTGAGAACCTCTTCTGCATCTCCTCAAAAATACTCTGCCTGCAACTCCAAAAAATACCCTGATGACAGAACAACAACAACAACACACTGTTCAAGAGAAGTCAAACCAGCCCCGAGCGCAAGGCTGAGCATCACGATCTGAGCCGTGCTGATTTCTGATATCTGTTAAAGGTCAATATGCAAGGGAAGAATGGAGATCTAGAGGAGAAAATGTGAAGATGCCACTGTAAAAGACACACAGATGTCAACACAAGCGGGGGCATTATCAGATTACGGGGTATTTTTATCAGGGATAATAATGTTAGGTGCTCACGTGAAACAGGTTGGCCTGTACTCGAGCGGCCGGTATTCTTTATGACAAGGTGCAAAGGGCTACAAGATCTTTATCTCAGTGAAGACTTTCAACGACGCATGGATGGACGATGCATATCAAATATCATATATCATATATTCATATTTCCTTTTTGATATATCATTTTAATAAATATTGTAAAAATCGCTAAAATATTTGTGATTAGTTTCACCCAAAATGTTTACAGAAGACTGTGGTATTTTACAGATTTTATATGTGTATGTATATAAATATATATAATATATATTATAATAATATCTAATATATATAAAACAGGGTTTCCACAAAATTTGACCAATGAAATACTTGGATATTAAAACAATAAAATAATATACAAAATTTTTTTTTTTAAATTGCAGCCATTTATTATGATGACATTTTTTTTATAGAGATTTCTGAAGGGAGCAGTTTTCAATGTCTATGTCAGGTATCCTTTGAAATAGGGATGCACCGATACTGAGCTCCTGTACTCGTACTCGTACTCGTTAAAATGCCCCGATACCAAACGCCGATACCACACAGCATGTGATACGTACCATATTCAGACAAAGAAACACCGACAACAGACAGCAGAATGGAGTTATTAGAGATTAAAGATGTCTACGAAGTATATGTATGCAATGAATATAAAACATTCAGTATTAATGCCTGTATAGCTGATTTGTGCCAGCTGGTAAGCAAATCACGCTGAGTGGATTGAGCGTGCAACGGCGCCGACGCGCGAGCTTGTCGAGTGAATATCCCTTTCTCACAGACATCACTGGAAAGTTTGTAGTTTGGTCGGATATGTCAAAAAGTAAGTAAAACAATGCACAAGTTACTTTTGTAAGCCTATTGTTATAGCTGTGCAGTCATATTTCAATTTTTGATATATTAAAGTAGAACATAACATGAAAAATTTATATTCACTATAGAAACGTCAATGTCTTTTCCATTATTTTTAAGGTCTATTAATTTGCATTGCATTTCCAGGTCTGAAAAATAATTGTAAAAAATATTTCCAGGTTTTCCAATGATGACTGAGGAATATAACTTCCTATACTGCCTATATAGTCAAAAAATTTCAGTCAGAAACTGTAGCTACATGTATACTGCTACACATTGGGACTAAACAGCCCAGAGGATCAACACATTTCCAGCGTATGTTGCCAGGTTGGATGCAGACCTGAGTTGTAATTTAGCTCATGTTCTGGTCCCGTGGGGGTGTGATAAAAACGGTGAGCTTGTGGTGCGATGTGGATGACATCAATAGCTGAAGTAAACAGAGATTTCTACCTGGCACACAGACGCCAACTGATGGAAAAAGAGAGCGAGAGAGACCGATTGAGAGAGAGAGAGAGACAGGGGCCAGTGGGGCCTCAGATCCTGCTTAGCATTTCCAGTCCCTTTGAACACTATCAGAGCACCTGAATCAAAGGCCCAAAGCAAGCACCTGATTACTATTCAGGGAAATTCCATGCATTGTTTGTATAGGTTGACTTTAAAGAGAAAGTCACCCAGCCTGCTTTTATTCTACATAGTAGTGCAGAACAAAGTGGTGGCAGACAGTAAAGGCGGATGTTACCCAATGAAGCCACCTTTATTTAACTGTTAACATCTGCATTCCTTTTAAAGAATGTGATGTGGGCAGCAAATCATCTCAACAACACTAAAACTACAGAGCTTTTCATTCATTGGGTAACTTGGGTGCTGCACTAACTTAACTGCAGCACTTTGGATTCATGAGTTAGTATTAATATTGACATCATGACATGGAGTCATGTACACTACCATTCAAAAGTTTGGGCCAGTAAGAATTTTTTTTTTTTTTTGATGAAGTCTCTTCTGCCAAAGACTATAAAAATGCAAAGACGGTTCACTCCTATACTTATGAATGGGAGAAACTGCAACACGCATTATGGCGAAATAGTCCCACCTTCTAAATGAAAGAGCCAATCGCTGATTGGTAAAGTCATTACGTCACTGCAGTGGCCGTTAGAAGCTCCAGTTCCCACAGAAACCTGAGGCTAGAATATCCAAAGCGCATGCTCAGTCTTAAAGGGGTCATATGATGCGATTTAAATTTTTCCTTTCTCTTCGGAGTGTTACAAGCTCTTGGTGCATAAAGAAGATCTGTAAAGTTGCAAAGACTAAAGTCTCAAATCCAAAGAGATATTCTTTATAAAAGTTAAGAGTCAACCACGCCTACCTAAAACGGCTCGTTCTAACACGCCCCCACATACCTACGTCACGATCTGGGAAGATTTGCATAACACCGCCCAAATGTTCACACAAAGAAAGAAGGAGTAACTTTTATTCTCGCTGTAATATTGAAAAGTGAAAAGTGAAAAAGTGAAAAGTGACGTGACATGTGGCCAAGTATGGTGACCCATACTC
>NW_015661991.1:812619-818925 GCF_001515625.1 Sinocyclocheilus rhinocerous | reverse complement strand
CCTGATCCTGGGAGAGTAGACTACAATGCCGGCTGTTCTGACTCAAAGACTGTAAGTACGTTTTTTATATTTAAAGATTTATATTGATTTTTCAGCATCATTACTCCAGTCTTCAGTGTCACATGATCCTTCAGAAATCTTTCTAATATGCTGATTTGGTGCTCAAGAAACATTTCTTATTATCAATGTTGAAAACAGCTTTTGCTGCTTAATATTCTTGTGGAAACCATAATGCATTGTATTCATGATTCTTTGATGAACAAAGTTCAAAACAACAGCATTTTTTTTAAATAGAAATATTTTGTAAGATTATTAAATTACTGTACCTTTTGATCAATTTAATGCAACATTGCTTAATAAAATTAGCCTATTACCTTTAAAAAAACCTTTAAACCATAGTGTATTAATGATATTTAAAAACTAAATTATGATAAAGACATAAAATACAAAAAAATTAATAAATACATAGTGTCACAAAACATTGAATTAAGTCTATTATTATTATTTAACATTTTTCACAGAAAATGTGCTGCTATGCTATAAGGTGTTCAGAGTGGTTTTAATAACTTTAAGAATATTATTATTAAGAGCTTTCTTAAGGAGTTTGTTGCAACTAGATGCACACTTGCGCACTTTGCATTGTGTCCAAGAACACATCTTAACCATGGTAAAATCACTGTAATTCTCGGCTGCCTTGTTAATATGAATGAAAATAAAAATTTAAATAGATTACTAAATTGACCAACCCTTCACATAAACCGGACCTTTGAAAAAATGCTAGTGAGGCCTTAATACGAAAATGTACCTCACCCTTGCTGGGCATGAGTCACCCTCAAGCCTTCTGTCAAACGGCTTAATTACTTTTAGCAGGTGGTCCTTTGAAACAGCCAGCATACCCTACAACCACGCATCATAATAGGAGCTCCGCATAAGCCGATTTGACCCGAAAGACAGTACACTTCAAAAGCTTTTGTGAAACTTTACTGGCTTTATGTTTTGTCTTCCTGTTTGCTAGAATGCTAAACATTCCTCTTCTATCTAAAGGTAGCAGATGTTCTCTGGGCCTGGCCTTTGTGTGGCAGCGGGACAGAGGCAGAGTTGTTGGAAATTTTGGGATATGTGCAGAGAGTGAAGTAGGAACATTAAATCTGAAGCGAGAAGATGTCCTGACTGAACGCCCGCTAACATTGGACGGTCTTGATTACTAAGAGCACATGGTCCTTTGAAACAGCCAGCATACCCTACAACCACGCATCATAATAGGAGCTCCGCATAAGCCGATTTGACCCGAAAGACAGTACACTTCAAAAGCTTTTGTGAAACTTTACTGGCTTTATGTTTTGTCTTCCTGTTTGCTAGAATGCTAAACATTCCTCTTCTATCTAAAGGTAGCAGATGTTCTCTGGGCCTGGCCTTTGTGTGGCAGCGGGACAGAGGCAGAGTTGTTGGAAATTTTGGGATATGTGCAGAGAGTGAAGTAGGAACATTAAATCTGAAGCGAGAAGACGTCCTGACTGAACGCCCGCTAACATTGGACGGTCTTGATTACTAAGAGCCCATCCTGAGCAGATTAAAACGAGCCAATTTGACAATGAAGAGAGGGAGAGAGCTCAGCATCCCTGGCCTGCACTTCAGGGGCCTCAGCAAACGCAGCCACAAATTGGGCTTCATCTGATGTTATTTGGTGAATGGTTTGATGTGATGTGATTTACAGTAGTTGAACTACAGCAACGTCATTCTTGAAGCAACGCAAGGTTAAGTGCTTTGCTCAAGGGTACCATGTAGGCCTGCATGATTTTGGGGGAAAAATCTAATGGGGAATGTCACCTGACAAGCCTGGAAAATAGGTATCTTTGCATCTGTTTGACGGAGAAAGTAGTATACAGCAATATGAACTGATGATATATGGACTTTAATGGAAATATAATCAGCTAACCTAGCTAGTTGGGTTTGTTGTTGTTGTTGGTGGTGGTGGTTGTATTTTATAAAATTTTAATATCCGAATGTCTTGATTAAAAGAGCTCCATATTTAACGAATCACATACAAAAGGCCAGAAACAGAAGTGATGTGACCTGTTTTACATAATATGGAAGTTTTTTGCGCATACAAATTGTGGTTGCAATTTAAAATGTGATTTTAAAAAATCCGGGTTTGCATGCTTTTTGTAGGGCTGCACAACTTGGCTAAAATTGTGCGATTATTTATCAATATGTCTATAAAATAATAATTATTATTATTACTAAATAAAAAAAGAATATTCTAAATAATAAAACAATTATATTCGGCGTCGAGACTTGAGGTTAGTGTGCCGACATATAGCACAACTAATCATTTTATTTTATAAATTATTAATATTAATGGATGTCTTAATTTCCTCATTTACAAATGTTACACCATCAAACTTTTATTTTGACGGAACACCGCATGGAGCCCTTAAAGCTTCTCTTTTGTTGACAAGCGCTTCTCTTTAGTATGTGAAGATGGTTGGCGCATGTTGCTTTCCAAAATCCATGTTTAAGCGGCCCAAACTCATGCAGAGATGGAGTTCGTGTGGAGCAGAATTTGCTGCGAACCGAGGTGCTTTGAGAAGCTGAAAACACAGTGGATAATGAGCTGTTCACGTGTAAGAACACAGTGCCATGCTTCACTCTGAAACACGCAGCGCATATATTTAAAAAAAAAAATGAAATCACAGCCTTTGTGATTTGAAAATCACACTAAGCCATGTTGCAATTTTGGTTTTATTTTGATTAATGATGCAGCTCCAGTGCCATGGTAATAGCGGTGTACTGTGATCCCATGAACCTTTGTGATATCAGTAGCACACATCATTCAGCACTGGCACAGGATGAATGCCACAACTACGTGAAAGAAAAGGCTCAGTGTGCTTTGAAGGTAATCTCAATATATCGCACAACAAAAAGTTGTTATCGTGACAGGCCTACTGGTTGCACCGGAGATAAAATATAACTATAAACTTTAGTGCTGACTAATCAATGATTTCCAGCAGGTGTTGACACAACCCAGAGGAAGAGCGTGGGAGTGTCGCATCCCGCTATAAAAGACTGAGACAGATTCATGTAGTAATTGGCGTGGAGCCAGTGAAGGTCATGTTAATCCTGCAGTCCAATAAATTGTTAATCCTTTTTTTATTGTTGTTACGTGTTTGAATGGATTAATCCTGCTCTGAATTTAGTCGGAATCCCTGACGCAATGAATTTAATCACCCACAATAACAACCATATAAATGGGGGAACTAAGAAAAACGAGCCAAAAAATAAATAATAATAATAATAACAGTGGTCGACCGGTATATATCATATCAGCAAGCGCCTGTGTCTTTTGCAGCTTCTCGTGCATAACGTGGTGTAGTCATAAGGTGCTAGTTCAAATTTAAAAAAAGCTTTTTTTTTATATCATATCAGCAAGGATGATAGGATGCTATCAGCTGATTTTTGGAAAATCAGCCGATATAATTTATTTTTTCTTCTGCATGGGCCAGTTTGTTTTTTCTGTTTGGCCGTTTAGTGTCAGAAGTGAGACTTTTATTCTGACAGCCATTCTCTGTCTTCATTAGTTTGATATTTTTGTTGAACAGTTCAGTCTAATAAATTATTAACAGAAATATTAAGCATAGAAAGTAAATTGTATATAAAAAAAAAAGCATTATAGTGTTTGACTTTCCATTATTATAGATACCGCAATAATGCTTTCTCAAATACCGTCGGCGTTCAGTGAAAGCACAATTCATTTAAGCAAGTCTTTGAACTTTTAATAAATATTTAATTCCACAAACATTGCAAACATGTTAGATGTTCTGAAGAGTGCATTTGTAGCTGTTTTTAATTTGTTAAAAATTCAGTTGAGTCCTGAAAAATTCCAAAATCAGGAAGCTGCTATCTAAAGTAAAAATCATTATTTTAAAATAAATACATGAATAAAAAAATTATTAAAAAATTATGGGTATGAGACCTTTTCTATTCTTTTTCCATTTTAAAATTATTTCTAATTTAGTAAATATTATGTAGCTGTAGTAGTTATTTTTATTGCCATCAGCATCTAAAGTTCTCTTCAGGGCCAAAACAAGAGTTGCAATAATACAAGTTACATAAACACAAAATACAAAACCAAGCAAACAGAAAAATACAGAAGTTCAAATTACACACGATTGTTTAAGTTAGCATATGATAGAAATTCTAAAATATTTTCTGGTAAAATCTTACTAAACAAGTCAGTAAATATTATGCAAAATAAGTATAAACTTCATTACATCATGTGTTATTTACCATCTTTAAAATGTTATTAAAACGTGTGATATCATACCTGTCGGCTTTATATTGGCCATCAAATTGGTCAGCCACTAGTTTTTACTACCAAGTACTCATTTTCTTTGAAGTGCCATGGAGTAACATACAAGTACCATGATACTTGTCATTAATTATTTCCAGATATTACTTTTTTAGGCATTCCATAAAAACAGGCTGTCCTTGCTAATATTAAGGAATGATTTTAACAATATAACTTGGAAAATTGCATTAACATTTATTCCAAAATGAGTTATTTATCAGTTAGCATGAAGACTGAAAAATAAACATCATGACAGTTAAGGGTCCAAGTGTGTTCCTGGACATTAACCCCAAGTAACTCGTTTCCCATCTGATCTGAATCATGTCCACAAATAAAGTAATGTGGAATCAATCTGAAACAATACATTTGATTTGAATTGACCAGAATAGGTTGGCAGGTCAAATTATTCTTGATTAAAATCTGATTTTACGTGTGTTGACACTGCACGGTCTTTTAGAAATGAAAGTAGAAAGCAGTCCTAAAATACCTCAATTATCAATCTACTCTGAATCATGTCCATGAATGAAGAAGTGATGTGGATTAAATCAAGCAGTCTAAACTGTGCTGCTAACATAAAGTATGGCGCACACTTTAGCACCTCCCTAAACTCACTCCAGCAGGACACTTTACAGGCTGTGTGAAAAGTAAACAGTCGGACAGCACACACGACAACACGTTATTCGCCTTATTAATCACATAAATCACCGGACTCGAATGGTTATTAACGTATTTAATCTGTTGGAAGAACTTGTTGACTGATAGTTAGCCGAGCTGCTGCTAACACTGCTGCTAGCCGCTAAACTCGACACCCACACGCACTTCATGTGTCCCCTCGCATTTATTTAAACGCGAGTCCCTAGCTCATGGTGCGATTTACAGAGCTGATGGTGTGACTCCTGTGTGTTATTTTGAGGTCTATCATCTCTCACCTCTTTGGGCACAAGCTGCTTCTCTTCGCTGGGCACCATTTCCATCTGATCCTCCAGCCGCGGTCCGCTGTCAACAGGAGCTCTGCGAGGCGCTTCGAGACACCATTCCGAGTGTGCTAGTTAAAACGAGGCGATATCGAAGAAACTACTTTTGCGCTAAATGGCCGTTAATCCAGCTTAATCTGTGTTACTTTCTTTCTGCTTGGACTGTAAGCAAAAACAGCAATCAATGGAGGAAAAATGGCCGCCACGCACTTTCGCGAGACTTTACCTCAATCTGCGTCACTTCCGACAACACTGTGTCTGTGTACATTATAAAACAGCTGAACGCGTAAACTGGCAGTTAGTAAAGTGAAAATAGTGTGATGTAATGCGAGACTTTGCATGATAGTTATGAAATAGAAAACTTGTCCTGAGAGCACACTTCAACCTTTTGATTGAAGTCTGCTGTCATTATATGACTGGCCTTTGCCTTCATGTATGCCAGAATGGTTTTATTGTGTTCACTTCTTTCCCAACACTGGAATTTTAGTTAAGTGGACAGATTAAAAATAAATAAATAAAATAAACAAATAAAAAATAGTATATACATGTATATAAATATATACAAATGATTGAAAAACAAATAAATGATGTGTGTGTGTGTGTGTGTGTGTGTGTGTGTATATATATATATATATATATATCCTCCTGAGAACCAGAAATAAAAAGCTTTGTGAATTTAGTATTTTTTCATGTCATTACATTGTTTAGAGCATAAGGGGAAAAAAGTAAAATAACATTTTTTTAAAATTATATTTTATGCATATGTTATGCTATGTCCTCTGTAGAGGACACCAGGACTCGGTTTTTCTAAAAATAAAATGACAAGAATAAACATGAAAAGGCAAAAACAATGGGATTTTTAAAAAATCACCAATCAATTTTTAGGTTTCAGGATTTTTTTATACCTAACTTTGTTTAAGGATGGTTCTCAACTATGTTATAAAATATATAACAAAATGATTTGATATACCATTTTGCTTTATG
>NW_015661991.1:800888-812543 GCF_001515625.1 Sinocyclocheilus rhinocerous | reverse complement strand
AAAGAAAGCCCTGAATGTGCTCTGTACAGGACATCCAGACTTAAAACTGTGACATGTGAGGTCTCAGAGAAATGCACTAAAATATAATGTCCACTACAGAGGCAAAAACTCCATAGCTGCGTCTCAGGAGGATATATATATATATATATATAATGCATGCCAACGTGGTTTTAATGTGTTCTCTTCTTTCCCAGCATTTATAATTATACTGTTATAATAAAACAATAACCTTTTAAAAAGTATAAATTATAAAAAAGGTCCATATACCTTAGTGTTTTGTATCATTTATTATGTTTCTTAATAATGTTTCTGGTTTTGTTTTCTGTTTTTACTATAGTTTTATTTAACATTTTAATCATTTCGGAGTGTGTTATTGTCATTTTTATTAGTTTTTTTAAATGTCTACATATTTTTTATTAGGTTTAATTCATTTAGTAATTAGTTACACTTAACAAAAATGTTGAGACAAGATTTTCCTGAAGTCAAATCCTCTAATGTTTACTCAGGGGTGATTTATTTCATTTTATTCTTGTATAATCTTTCTTTATGGTTTGTGTTTTGTCTTCATTCATTATGGTTGTAGTGTTGGAATGCTGCCTCTCTTGTTTTGTAAATAAATAAATAAACAAACAAATAAAAGTTTGATGTTTGATATAATCCAATCTATATAAATACCTCATCTGAAAAACAACTTTTGTTGTTTTTTTGTTTTTTTTGGTCATCAGTTTTTTTTTTTAAACAATTGACCTCAACAGATGATAGTGCAAAATATTAAAAATTGTCAGAATTATCTGATTGCGAAGTCAAAATGTTCATGTTCAAAATGTTAAAAAATTGTACAAGATACCATCATCCCGAAAAAAACATAATATTATTGCCTTAATATTAACTAAACAAGCACTGTAAACCTGAGCAAGTTTCTGTTGTGTTCCTCTACCATTCGAGTGAATAAAGAGGACACATCATACATTACCACTAAGTGTTTCATTTTTAATGAGCAGCTTAATGACAGGCTGCCATTTAACATGCATCTTGATGTCATGCGCCATACACATCATGGGATCAGATATTCACAGATGTATTTCTTCTGACTGCGACAGACCTCGTCGTGCCATTTTCCCTGTGCTGCCAGCGAGAGCGCGACGCAGCTCTCTCTCTTCCCTCCGGTCGGCTCTCTCTTGGAACGATCCCAGTGGAAGAAAGTGACAGGCAGGCTGTTCACGTCCACATACTGGCCTTCCTTCACTATGTCTGTTATGCCGATCCAGAAATCTTTGGATGCGGGTGAGCTGCGTTTGACATAGTCTGTGAGTTCATCGTTCTGGTTGATGTCTCGAGGTATGGCCAGGGTCCCTCCCTGTGCGATGCAGTCCTCGTTGGCCTCATGGTAGTGCTTGGCCTGCTCAGAAAGCAGGTAACACTTCCTGTGGGCTTTGATGCCACGCAGGCAAACTGAAACATATAAAACACATTCACTCATGTACACTGGTTTATAGCAGTTTCACACATGCCTTACAATGTGAATATCAAATAATCAGTGACAAAAATATTGCTATATTTATTTATGAAGCATTTTTACTGTTACTGCAATTCAAAAATCACTTTTATAAGGCGTTTGAACACAGTTGTGTGGCCGCAGTGTGTGAAAACAATCAGCCTATAATGGTAAAAATCCACCCAGTCATTTTTTTATAATCCCAATAAATTATAAACAGTCTCTCAGAACAAGCGATTTCAGGCCCTGTCCACACGAACGCGGTTATTTTTAAAACCGCAGCTTTTTCCGGTTTGGCAAACACTGCAGTTAAATTATAATCAAGTACTTTACATGTGCTTTATGTTAGTCAACACATCAAAATAAGCATACTTCTTTAAAGCATTAAAAAATGTATGAAAACCTAATGACGTAAAAGCTATTTTAAAGCAAAACTTTTAATTTAACATCATTACAAAGTGCACTTTTTAAAAGTATACTTAAGTGTGTTAAGAAACATTGTATGAAAGTTGTAAGTACACATAAGTGGCATTATATTCCATTAATATTATATTATGTGCAAGTAGTTGTATGAAAAATACTTTTAAGATTTGAAGTACACTACAATATTAAGCGCACTTCTCTTTCACAGAGACACTTCTGATGTCAACTTTCATTTGTTAACAATATGCACTGCTGCCACTTATGGTGTGAAACAGGAAAATAATGTTCTTTTTAGCAACGTCATATGACCCCTTTAAATAATGATCTGCAGCATTATCATGCTTTTTAAATGAAATCAATCATGTACAACTGTTTACCTGTTTGCAGCGCCTGCATCTCTTTCAGGGAATTGACTTCCTGCCACAGCTTGTCAATCTGTGCCCTCGTGTCCTCATCCTCTGTCGCTGTATCTCAACAGAAGAACGACACACCAGAGGTCAGATCAAATATTCAATACATTACAAAAGCTTGATTGAATCTAAGAGTTCTAAAGGATTTGCTGCAGCTAAGGAAATACATACAGTCCTGACATAAAAGTTACCTCTCTGTCGAGCTGGAACTGCTTTTTTGGAGCGAGAGGGATGGCCATATCCGAACTGGAGGACACTAAAGCAGATCACTAACAGCAGAAGCCGAGACTGTGCCATGGTCACAGACGAGCTGTGCAAATCACTGAGAGAAAGTGGACAAGTCTTACAGTTTTCTCTCTTTTTTACTCTCAGGCTATTGGCTGGACATTCGGTGTTTTTGTGTACATAAAGGGAATTGAAATGCCTTCAGTGCAGTCACAACAACCAATCCCCTGTTTCCAGCCATTCATAAATATTTACTTGGGAAGAACATGAAATTCATTTGGGAGTTTACCCATTCATAACCCAACAAGAAACTTCATTCACTAACCACACCTTATGTGTGGCATGGATTTAAAAAAGTCAAATTAATTACATTTATATTTCAGTTTTGCAGTCCTTTGTAAATAAATTCCTTGCTTTTGACCAGTTTGTTCTAAAGAAATGTGAAAAGTGATTTATAAAAAGTAGATTTTGAATAATCCACAGAAAAAAATAAAAAAAACTGAACTTCAAACAGAAAGAAACTGATTCAAAATGAGTACATTTTATTATATTTACATAGCATTCTTCTTCACTCGTTATGTTTTGCAATGCTGCAAATTTTCATAATTTATTCCATCTGAAACATTTCAAATAAAAAATATAAGTTTTAATTATAAATTATTTAAATGTATTAATAATTTAATTAATTAAATAGTATAATATCATTTAATTTAGTAATTTATTCCATGCAAAATATTTCAAATCATATTTAATCATAAATGTTGATTAGGTCATACTAAATTATTCTGATCTCATTTGTTTTAAATGTTGATTAGACAAATCAATAAAATTTTCAATATTTGTTTTCATTATTTTGTTGATTAGATTGTAACAAATATATTTAATTTTATCTAAAAGTTTCATTTGTTTTAACAAGAAATGTTGATAAGATCAATAATATTTTTGTTTAATTTAATCAAAATTAAAGATTCATATATTTTGAATCATAAAGATCAATTACACCAAGTATTAAACAAATTTGTTGCATAACTTGTTCATAAAGAGGATATGAATAGCTGCACATTGATTTTAGTTGGGAGTTGGAGACAGAGGGGCTGTTGATCAGGGAAGGAAGTCCAGTTCAGAGCTCAGTGTTCTCAGCTAATTTTAGAGCGTGATGCAAAAAAAGAGCAAACAGCCCAGAGGGAATATCTTTAACTGCGTGTCTTTGAAACACATGACATGTGCCCTGCAGATCATCTAGACTACTTCTCATTTTCAAAAGAAAAAGATTTTGACAGATACATTTATACGTTTCATGAGCGATATAATCTCAACTGTAAAAGTTTTCAAGCTGCAGAAAGGACACGGACTTATAAAAACATTAACTAAGATTAGATTTAAAGGAAAAATTCATTCAGAAATATCAGAACAAATTCCATGAACTCTCATAGCTCATGATTTGAGGATGTCAACATTTTCAGTCAATAATCATTTAAATTTCAGGTAACACTTCAAAATAAGGGCCCATTAAATAATATTAAGCAATACATTTGTTACATAATTTATTATTCTATGTTGAAGATAGTTGTTTATTGTTATTATTAGCTGAGATCCATCAAATAATATTACAGATACAACATTTGATTTTAATAATGTTTTAGTAATTAACATTATTTCATGTTAGCTACGTAGTTTATTTGAACAAATGGCACCATACTGTAAAGAGTTACCAGAGTTTTTTCAGCCTGTTACATTAAATAAAAATTTAAAAATAATTTAGAAATATGATATTTATTGCAAATCATGATACATAAATGATACTCAAATTTTGTTTTTGTCATTTGTGAAGCTAGCAAGCTTCAATCCCGGAAATTCTTTCAAATATTAATTTTGGGGCAGGTAATCTTATAGATCATTGGCTGTCAAAAGTAGTCTTTCAGAAAAACACTTAATTATTCTGGCAGATATTTCCATTAATGCAGTGACAGTCAGAAATCCACGGGAAAGGTCAAATACACTTTTATCACAGCCATATTTCAGATTTCTGAATAACAAAACCTTGAAAAGGCCACTGACCACAATATTTTTAACTGGAAAGAGCAAAGTGATGCTTTGATAATGTCCTCGGTGCCATTTGTGAGTAACCTCTAGGGTTACTGAGAAAGAAAAAACAAACATTTGTGTCTGTCATGTTTCAATCAGTGTTACCAGTTCTGCTGCAAAATATCAGACAGGAGCCGTGTGAAATGTTATGAGGTTGATGTGCGGAGAAGCATTTTAATGGCATAAAGACCAAATAACACCGCATTGAAATGCTCTGCACAACATTTTATTCAGATTTTATGTGTTTGCAATCTACCACATAAAGCACGTCTTCAAACTTAAACTATACAGCAACAATATGCTTTTGTGTGTCTTGAGCTGGGATCCACTAACACATCAGAAATAATGCTTTAAGGCAAGTCTTTAAAGAAAACAATTGTAACCCAAAATAAACAGGAAAATGTGGAAAGATACGGTCATATATGTGTGCCTTTCATATCATGTACAATAAAGAAACAAGCAAAAAAACACTTAATTTGTGGGCCTAATTAGAGGGTGAATGGGTTCGAGGTCATTATTATCAGTCATTTTTGCTCATGTGCAAGTCATTCCATTCTTGCTTAAAGGAATAGTTCACTCAGAAATGAAACTTTTCTGAAAATTTCCATCCAAGATGTAGATGAGTTTGTTTCTTCATTGGAACAGATTCGGAAAAATGTAGCATTACATCACTTGCTCACCAATGGATGCCCTGCAGTGAATGGGTGCCGTCAGAATCAGAATCCAAACAGCTAATAAAAACATCACAATAATGCACACCACTCCAGTCTATCAATTAAATGTATTGTGAAGCATGTTTGTAAGAAACAAATCCATCATTAAGGCGTTAAGGTGTTTCCAGCTAAAATACGAGTCCTCTCTCCATAATATTGCTTTCTCCAGTGAAAAAGTCAGCCATTTTTGCATTGGTCAGTATTTTGGCCAGAAGTGATTGTTTAAAGTTCACACCTTAATGACAGATTTGTTTCTAACCAACAGCAGCTTTTCACTTCATACGATGTTAACTGATGGACTGGAGTGGTGTGGATTATTGTGATGTTTTTATCAGCTGTTTGGACTCTCATTCTGACGGCACCCATTCACTGCAGAGGATCCATTGGTGAGCAAGGGATGTAATGCTACATTTCTCCAAATCTGTTCTAATGAAGAAGTAAACTCCTCTACATCTTGGAGGGTAAGTTATAAGCAAATTTTCATTTTTTTGGTGAACTATTCTTTTAATGTAAAGAAACGACTCAAAAAAGGAAGAACAATGATGAGCGCAAGCCATGATCAATTACTATCAGACTGGTTGTTTTTATATATATTCTCTATAAAGCCAGCTAATTACTAATTTAAGAGGAGATGAAAGAAAGCATACCTTCACATATACGCACAACTAATACAACTTGAGAACACAACCACAATTTTCATTTCTGAGGTATATGTAAGCAGAAAAGATTTTAATCATTCAATATATTTGACATTAAAGTGTGAAATACAAAAAGAAAAACAAACATTGACAAGCCTTCTGGTCCTCAGTGCAGATATGCGACAAAAGGCACTAAGAATTATTTTATTTATTTATTTATTTATTTTTTGTTGTTGTTGTTGGTTACTAGTTTGATGATACTTGGCTTTGACCTTAACATCAGAACATTTACTGGTGATTTACTGAGACAGTTCATCCAAAACAAAAGCATCCGTGTCATTGTTTACTCACCCCCTGGGCCACTGTATGGAAAAGAGCAGCATGAACAATCTGCGAAATATCTCCATTTCTGTTCCATAGAAGTAAGAAAGTCATGCGGGTCTGGAATGACATGAGGGTGAGTAAATGATGACAGAATTTCAATTTTGAGGTGAGTTCTTTCTTTAAGGAGCATGCATAATACTGTAGGGGTATATTACATATAGTAGCTGATCATGACAACTCATTTAAATGTCTTTCTAAAGGCTTAAATAATGTGATCGGAGATGTACCAAGAGTAACGTAGATGCTCGGAGCAGAAAAACAGTGCCACACTAAAAATGTGCGACCCAAACAATCACCTACATGACAACAAGAAGCTCCAGCCAAATTCTGCCTTTACCTTTCTTTGCCAGTTTCAGTCATAAACACACAGTCTCACACTCTCACTCACCTCCAGAACTGTCAGGAAACATTTCACACACACAAATGCATCAGAAGCACTGCAACGGTGTCCAAAATTAACCTGCCACACCTGCACAATGAATTGAGATCATTTATAGTATTATTTCGATTGAATAAAAATGCTTTTGTAAAAATCCAGTTTTGTCCTTATGGATAAAATGGTTTTATGTAGGCATTATTTACTCACCCTCATGTCATTCCAAACCTGTATGACATCTGAAGACTTAAAGTCACTTATATCCTACTGTTAGACCTACACCATGTATTAAATTGCAGTTCCTTATAATGTTTCCAGCCACTGCTGCGTTTAATTTACTTGCCAAAACCAATTTTGACTTCCATTTGTCTCTTGGCAAGCATTAATTTTGGACGTTGACTGCAGTCATCTGTCAATCCACTGACTGACGGAGCCAAATAAAACATCCGAAAGGCTGCAAAAGGCGTTCATGAAAAGGCAATCCTACAGTAACGTTTTGGTCTAAAACACTGCAACAATTCAACACCGCACTAAGAATGGCACTTCAGTCGAACATTTAACAACACACTTAGTGTTTTGGAGTATTTTTGACTGCATTGTCCAAAACTGGCAAAGATACACACAAACAACAGACCGAACAAGTCTCTGGATGAGTCTGGCTTCACTGAATGAAGGGCATTCGCTCTTTGTTGTCATTGTCTCCCTCTTGCTCCTCTTCTTCCTCACCTGCCTCACTGGTCTCTGTGCTGTCATTGGCCATCTGAAAGAGAAATCAGAGATCATTGTGTTTTCACACAGACTGACAGCTTCTCAGAATGATCTGAGGTGCAGGAAATCTCTCAGGCATGCATCTCCTCTAGCATTTCAGAGATCTCAACAATTGTGAGGACTGCTGATATCGGATTGAACTAAAAAAATTCAACACTCAAATACATCTCAAATTCTATACATATATTATAACTATAAGACATATAAATATCTCCTAAACACAGAAAAATAGAGAGAGAGAGAGAGAGAGAGACATAACTAACAACTACAGCAGCTATGTTCCAAACCGGTATGATGTCCGATCTTATATGGAACACAAAATAATATATTGAATAATAATAATAATAAAAATTATTTTGTATAGTGCCTTTAAGAGTTACATTCTTTACACAAAAGCAAACAATGTAAAACGATTCACTTTAAATATAACAAATGACAAATAGCAAAAATTACAAAACATAACAGATAATCAAGTAAAAGCAATACTGAAATAAAATGTAAATTTTATTATTATTATGTCCATAAAATTAAAGTAAATGCAGTCTAATGATGTTTAGGTTTATTATAGTTAAGTTAAACTAAATATAAAACCATAAAACAACATACAGAACTACCACATTTTGCTATAAGTTTGATTGCATCATATAATAATTGCTGTTAATAGTGTTCATCGTCTGTTTGATTACGTCTTTAATTGATTTTCCGTACATTTCTGCCATATGTACATTAACTGACAGTCACCACTGATAAGCTACCACTAAATATTGTAGAAACTTAATTTGCTGTAAAGTTGCTTTGCAACGATTTGTATCGTGAAAAGCGCTATACAAATAAACAAATTGAAATTGAATTGAATTGAATAAAAATATTTTTTAATGTATAAAGCCATTAAAATGAAAAATACAGTCTGATTTTGTTCATGGTTATTACAGTTACCTGTATCTTAAAGGGGTCATATGATGCGATTTCAAGTTTTCCTAATGAAAAGATATATATATAAAGGCATATTTAAAATAATAATAAAAATGACAAAAATATACACAAAAATTACTAAAACTTTATCTAAAATAAAAAAAGAAAAATATATAACTAAAAACTATAGTACACACACATATATTATGTAAACAAAAACTTTTATTTTGGATGCGATTAATCTTTTGACAGCACTACTAAAAACTAATTCAAACTGTTAATAAAAACTATAAATAAAATCTCAGTGATACTAAAATAACCTGATGTTGTTCAGACAATGTTCTTCAAAATATCTTCTTTAGTCTTCTACAGAAGGAAGAAAGTAAATGATGGGTAAATGATGACAGAATTTTCGTTTTTAGTTAAACTATCACTTGAGGGTCCTGAGCAATGAGCGACAGTTTAGACATTATCAGCTGATGCTTCAAACACCTTCCTCATTTGAGGAGAAACATCTAAGACACAGTAGATCAAGGCTTCTGAGCTAGAAGATCAACATCTACACAATCAAATCTTCTTCTGGGAAAGGAG
Source organism: Sinocyclocheilus rhinocerous (assembly GCF_001515625.1). Taxonomy (NCBI): domain Eukaryota; kingdom Metazoa; phylum Chordata; class Actinopteri; order Cypriniformes; family Cyprinidae; genus Sinocyclocheilus; species Sinocyclocheilus rhinocerous. Next base: position 803,523 of record NW_015661991.1, on the reverse strand, counting down.
AAAATGGAAAACAATTTGATCAGATTCTTCTTCTGTTGCTCCGAAAACACTAAAGGTAGATTTCATGAAAGCAAGCTGTTGTAGGCCACAATTTCCACAGAACGTCTCTTCGGAGAACAGCGTCACAAGGCGCAGTCTCCATGGAAACAGCTGAGGTGATGTCGCCCGACACTTGGATCACTGTCATAATACCATTTTTCTGTTCCTTCTTTAAGTAAACAGGTGTATTATTCAGATGTGCCTTTGTGCTTCATAAAAGATCACTTTTTTTCCCTCACAGTTTTGGATACACCGAATCTAAAAAATAATGATGTCAGAAAACTGAACAATGCAAGACATGAAAACAGAAAAATGAAAGGGCAGCACCAATGGTTGACATGATAATTATAATGTTCTGCACATAATGTTTTGCTCGCCTTAGAACACGGGTCTAAATTCAAAGGCAGGTTTTAGGATGACTCACTCACCAAAGGCGTGGGAGACTTTTCCACATCCAAAATCAGCTTCCCTATGTTTCCTCTGTCATGGATTCTCTGCATGGCTTCCTTCACCTACAGGTTAACAAGAGCAACAAATCACATACACACAAAAATCAAGAAGTGATGCATAAGCTCCATATTGCCTCATGTCATGTGTGTAGTGTCACAGACAATACTAAAGGGGGCAGCAGAGTCACAATCAGCAATCAGTACAACCAATGCACTCTATTAAACTTCACCAATGAATTCTGTCAGTATTTACGTAACTCATTCTAAATCCTCATTGTTGTTTCTAACCTGTATGATTTTATGTCTCCAGCGGAGCTCAAAAGGAACTTTCTATGAATAGGGACTATAGACCCTTCTTCCCCCAGTGTGCCGTTGCGATTACATCAGTGAGGTTCAAAATAAGACTTTCAGTAAATAATAACCTACATTTCTGTCTGTCCCTCACACACAGCTATTATATGACTTCTGAAGACTTATTGAAAAATAATAACAAATTTTGTGGATGATTTCTTGGGTGCTATTGCATCCGTTTGGAAAGTTTCAGTCCCATTTCAATTCAATTCTATGGGAAGGAATGGCCAGCCATCTACTTTTGTGCTCTAAGAAAGAAAACCATAAGAGTTTGGACCACCCTAAAGGCTGGAGTACACTAAATTCACAGTTTTTCTGCCTAATTTGTAGCCTGGATGAGTCAACGCTAACTGTTGAAAGTCAGAGCCAGTCTGCAGATTTTGGACTGTTGGAGTTGACAGATTTCACAGAAAATTGCATAGTCTGTGGAGATGGACACAGACTTTTAACTTCAGACTACGATTTCATCCAGTCGGCGTACATAAAACATGTTTGATATTTCAAAACACATACACGTTTAAGCAAAAAGATGCATGTTCCTATGTGAGTTTGTTATGTTCGGAAAGACTCTCAGAAAGAGTCTGGTAGTGTGTGATCCTCAGTCATTTACTGGATGATGCCTAGTTTTTCCTCTACAAAGTTGGAAAGCGTATGATGCCTATCCACCTTTTTTCCTACACACCTGATGCTTTATGAATTATAGGTGTCAAGCTTCACTCTATTAATGCAATAATAAGCATTTTCAAGAACTGGGTACAATGGGGTGATATTATTCTACTCACCCTTCAGCCATCAATCATTAAAATGAAATTTAAAAGTGCAAAAGCATTAACAAATGACTTACCATGAATTATCCCAAAAGCTCAATTATTTCCGCAGAAATAATACAGACATATTAAATATTACTGCAGCACTATGTCTATATTATGTAGCATACGTTGACTTAATCAAAAATGTTCATTAACATTAACATTGAGTGATAATATTTCAGACTGTGATATTTCAAAGTGATTTCCGTCATTTTGACAGATAACAAATACTGGATGTACCTGCTTTAGAAACATTTCAGTAAACGATGCTAATAGGGATTAGTAGTGAAAAGGGGAGACAATTACATTTTAAAGCATCCATGTGAAAACAAGCCTGGAAAAAGACATGAAGAGTTTGGGAGGAGAGATTCTTAATACATTCCAGTGAGTTATTCATGGTTTATATCGTAAATTAAATTGGGAGAGAAGACCACAAACACAGAGTATATATGTTTTCTTTTTTCATACTGTTACAGAAGAATACAAAGGAAAAATTCAAATAATAAGGAGGAAAAGAATGCAGCGAATTGAAAAGAGCTCTTGCCATATACTCTTGTTATTCCATGTCAATACCGAATGTTATGTTATCTGACAACAGCACATGAAGGAGCTCATTTATTCAAACAGACAGATAAGGATTGTTTGTAGTGCAACATGATTTGAAGTGATTTGTTTCAGTCTTTTTGAGTGGAACCCATACCGGAAGTGCCACCCCATTAGAAAAAAAGGTGGATAGTGTTTAAATTCCAATTAGAAAAGTTGTGTAGTGCATTCCAGCCTTTATCCACACATTTCACAAACTAGAATTTAAAAAAGCAGTGAGATTTTATAGTTAATTGCCAAATGTCAAGATGAAGATGCGGCTACAAAAACAAAGAAAATGAGCTACTATCATATGGAGCTTATAATATGACAAAACTAATTGAATTTGTATTGTGTAAATTTGAATTATTGACAAGTGTCATTTAACAAAACTGAATATTATGT
>NW_015661991.1:792881-800664 GCF_001515625.1 Sinocyclocheilus rhinocerous | reverse complement strand
AAAGTCAAACGAAGCCTTTTGGCCAATTAGTAGTTTTCTGGCTTGAGAGTACCCAGAGGTAGCCTACGTGATTCTTAAACATTTATGGTTTATATACTTATATGTTAGGTTAGCATTCTCAGCATGTGAAACATTTGTCTAAGCCAGTGGTTTTCAACCTTTTTTTACTCCAAGGCCCCTCTCCTCTCCAAATCCAATAGGCTTCGTTTGACTTTTCGGAGATCATCGGCCGTTTCTCAATACCAAGTACGCAAAGTTCGGACTTGTGTCCTTGGTAGTTCGGACTTCGCAAGTTAGACTTGGAAGTGCGAACTCCCGAGGACGGGAGGACCCAAGTCCAGTAATTCTGCAAATGGAACAGCAGCGTACTTGATAACATCAGTCAGCTCGCCTTGGCTACTCCGGTTATCTAATCAAATCGATATGACCTGGAAGAAATAATAGATTCATGAGACCAAAGATTGCCTGTTAGATTTACCCAAAATGAATGATATCTCATGTTTAACCACTACAGAGACATCAGAGCCAGTGGCAAATGTCAGAAGGACTAGCAAAGGTGAGACTGCTCTCGGCGGATACATGAGCACTGAGCGCCCGCTGATCGCGTGGAGCCCATGTCTCCGAAATCGGCGAAGCAAATTTTCAAATAGGCACTATCTTTATAAATAAACCGCAGATTTGAGTTTTAAACAACTACATTGTCGCCTGAAATACTCTTAGAACTGCATTTCATGACACAATAACAGTAATATTTTGAAAATTGTGCGGGTTTTCTCCTCCGCCATTAACGCTTGCTGGTTGGTGCGAAATGCATTCTGGGATACCTGGCTGCCTCAAATTCGCACAAGTCACCTCTGGATGCATTCTTGATAAAAGGGGCGGCGCAATAACACATCCGGGGATTTGAACTGTACTTGGCTAGATGTGAACTTTGAATTGGAACAGTACTTGGGCGACGACTGATGACATTTAACAAGTCCACAAGAACACAAGTACAGACAATAACACATATTGAGAAACGGCCATCTACTCTTCCCTGTGGATTACCTCTGACCTACTTTCTGTACGATCTGAATTTCTGTGTATTGAATTTTAGAATATTGAATTTGATGTTCCGAATTTCCTCTTCATCTTGAACAAGTAAATATCTACAGCGGATCTAAAATATTCATAATTAATTATAACTAGTTATGATTAATTATTCATATTTCCCATGAGCTGATTCGTTACAAAACTCTGCCATAAACATTTCAGTTGTGTTAAATTTCAAATGTTTAATATTCAAGTTAAAAAAAATCTAATTCAGAACTATGTAAAATGCCACATAATATTCAGTTTTGTTAAATGACACTTGTCAATCGTTCAAATTTACACAATACAAATTTAATTTGTTTTGTCATATTATAAGCTCCATACTATCACATAATTAGTTAGGTTGGCCCAAACTTGTATGGTAGCTTTAATGAGCTTTAATGATGAAGAGAGGTTATTTTCAGTGGTAAGACCGAGATAAAATTAATTATAAGATGCAAGTTATTCACAGGACATCACAAGGCACACTACACAACCAGACAGAATACACATGACAGTATTGCACAATATGATTATCATGTAAGAGTTTATACTGTGCCCACAGGTTATGTTGGGGATGTACAGTATGTCCACATCTTGTAAAGTGACTGTTAACTGGATGAATCAGTAAATTAATAAACATGACAGCTGCTAGTCAGGCCCTGAGAATAGAAACACGACAACTGTTAACAGTCCCTGGTATCAGCTTTCTGAAGCCAAAATAATGAAAAAGGGAATAAATATCTGTATCACTCGAAGTTAATAATCCTTAACGATTCAAAAACAGTTAACTGCCATTTAAAATACGCTTTTCATCCACAGTCCCCTACACCAACCTAGTGTCTTGGTCTATTGCACACATGAGTTTTATCCTGATATCCTTCACACCTGAAGTCATTGTTTTGCATAAAGCTGTTATAAACAAAAAGTGTCTTAAGTACGTTACAGTAAATATTTTCAATATTGTTGTAAACAAAAAGTAATATTGCTAGCGTTTCATGTTCAAATTAGCACTGACAAAGGCCGGTGTGCCACAACTGTCTGTTCTAGGCCCATTATCATTAACAACACAAGTTAACAGTCTCTGTGAGAGCATCATTTGTATTCATCAGCACCTTTATATTGGTGATACATCATCAAAAGAACCCGGTTTTATGCTGATAAGTCTGGAGAAAAAACATGCCTTCTGTCTCAAACAATCATTATCCTGTCAATCACTGTCAGCTGTATCAGCTGTCAGCCTGGCTATACTCATCAATCTTCTGACTCACTTTACTGTCAATTTGTTATGAAAACATCATAAGATTGTAGTTATTCCACTCATCTAAATACACTAGTCAAAACTTTGGAATAATTACGATTTTTTTTCTATGCCTTTGAAAGAAGTCACTCATGGTCACCAAGGCTGCATTTATTTGATGAAATACAGTAAAAATCAGAAATATAGGCCTACAATATACATATTAATATTGTGAAATATTATTAGAATTTAAAATAACTGTTTTCTATTTTAATATATTTTAAAATGTAATTTATTCCTGTAATGGGAAAGCTGAATTTTCAGCATCATTACTCCAGTCTTCAGTGTCACATGATCTTTATTTAAATAAATGTCAAATGAGATTTATTTAAAGTTGAGCTTTGCCCTAACAAGAATAAATTACATTGAAAATATATTAAAATAAAAAACAGTACTAATATTCCACTGTACTTTTTTTTTTTACTGTATTTTTCATCAAATAAATGCAGCCTTGGTATAAGGAGCATAAAAGTCTTCATTCAAAAACATAATATATTCTTAATTATTCCAAACTTTTGACCAGAAGTGTAGAGCACTGCCATTATGCACTAATTTCACAAAGTATCACTTTTTATATTAGTTTAAACCAAATATTGTGTTGCATGTGTTGCATAAGACTTTTGAACCTCAAAAAGACCCCTTTGATTATTTTAAACTGCACATTATATAACTGTAAATGGTACAGCCTGTTAAAGTAATTGTTAATTGTTAAAAAATTGTTAAAGCCTGCTAAGTATTAAACTTCTGCATGTAACTCATCCCAAAACACCTCAGCTTTAAAGCAAAGGATGAAGGGTTTTAACTACCAGTGCCACTGCTGTTCTGTACATTAGGTGAGTAATAAGTCTGCGCACAGAAATCATCCCATCCACTCTCTTTTCCCATAAAACATCAAGGGCCGTTTCTCCAGCCGTGTCCCTCAGAATCAGTTTCATTTTAACGGTATTGCAAATATGCGGAGGGTTTGATTGTGTCTGAATGAGTCACAGTGGCTATGCAGGATTGGAGGCGATAAAATGCATCAGTGGAAGACTGCCTCAATATATCCCCAGAGGTACATCCAGTCACTCAGGGGTTTCAGCACAAATCTAATTTTTAAAGCCTCACAAATATTAATTTATATATCCAACTTTAAAATGCTTAAATCCCATGGCTCTAGGCCAGAAGTGTCATGCCCATTCAAACTGTGGATTCTGAATGCAAATTGCCAAAAAGCATTTAAACTTTTTTGATTAATTAAGGCCTGGTACAACACAGCACAGCACAGTTTTGTCAGACTTTCTCATATTATTTCTAATATACTGTAGTTAGTTAAGTCCATATAAAGCCATAAAAATGTCTCAAACATTGTGGGGATGGAAAAAAAAGAACATTAAAATAATTATAATTTATTGTAATCAATATGAACTATTTGAATAGTATATATATATAAAAAACTGCTCCAAGTTCAACCATAAATGAAAATTTGATGAAAGATCAGAAACAGTTGATAAAAACATTACAATAATCACAAATAATCCACACGGCTCCAGTCCATCAATTAATTCTTGTGAAGTGAAAAGCTGTGTGTTTGTAACAAACAAATCCCTCATTAAGATTTTTTCTAACTTCAAACCGTTGCTTCCTAAATACGAGTCCTCTATTCATAATACTGCCTTCTCAAGTGCAAAACATTTCTAAACAAATATGTGGATTTTCATGTGTGAGGACAACATGGATGAACTTTTACTAGAGGAAGCATTATTATGGATTATGGACTGATATTCTGGCCAGAAGCAATTCTTTATAGGTGACATATCATGAAAATCTGACTTTTTCTGTGTTTAAGTGCTATAGTCTGAAAATCTGGAATCTGAGGGTGCAAAAAAGTCTAAATATTGAGAAAATCATCTTTAAAGTTGTTCAAATGAAGTTCTTAGCTATGCATATTACTAATCAAAAATTAAGTTTTGATATATTTACAGTAGGAAATTTACAAAACATCTTCATGGAACATGATCTTTACTTAATATCCTAATGATTTTTGGCATAAAAGAAAAATCTATAATTTTGACCCATACAATGTATTTTTGGCTATTGCTACAAATATACCCCAGCGACTTAAGACTGGTTTTGTGGTCCAGGGTCACAATTTTGTTTTGGTAAGCCTTTCTCTGCAAACTTGTGAAAAAATTAGCCACTCAGAAAGGGCATTTTTTCCTAAATACGAGTCCTCTATTCATAATACTGCCTTCTCAAGTGCAAAACATTTCTAAACAAATATGTGGATTTTCATGTGTGAGGACAACATGGATGAACTTTTACTAGAGGAAGCATTATTATGGATTATGGACTGATATTCTGGCCAGAAGCAATTCTTTATAGGTGACATATCATGAAAATCTGACTTTTTCTGTGTTTAAGTGCTATAGTCGGGTCCTTGGTGCATCTACCAACCCAGAAAACATGAAAAAGAACAATTCAGTATTCGCTCCCTTGGTGACGTGGCAAAGGGATCTTATTATAATATTACCGCCCCTTAATCTGCAAGTTTCCACCCACAGCACCGCCATTGTGTTTTCGCAAAAGTCCCAGCCTCAGAGGAGACAAGACAGCAGTGTATTTACTGATTTATTTACTGTATATTACGCTGCTGCCACACAGATCTAATATAAACATGCAATTTCTTTCCCAGCTGTTTACCTTCACAGACATAACTGACTGTATTTGTAACTCGTGAGTGTTTTTAACTTTGTGTATTTGACAGTTAAAGTGCAATAAGACATGAAAGAGAACTTTGTTAAGTACTCACATGCCGTGTGTGACAGTCACTTTCTGTGCGCGTGCTTTGGATGTGTGCACTCAGAAAACCGTATATCAGAAGTTTAAACTAATATGGTTTAAAATGCATGATTTCAGCACAATAGGCATGATAATCAAAACCAAACAGATGTTTTAGCAGAGATATGAGCTGTAAAGGCACAGCCCTATTCTGTAAAAGGGGGGCGGGAAGCAGCAGCTCATTTGCATTTAAAGACACATGTGCAAAAACAGCGTGTATCTGCTTCCACTCAAACTAGCCATATTTAAAATTATATAACAAATGATCTGTGGGGTATTTTGATCTGAAACTTCACAGACACATTCTGGGGACACCTGAGACTTATATTACATATTGTAAAAAGGGGCATAATAGGTCTCCTTTAAAGTTAAAATGCCTTAATGATGGATTTGTTTCTGACAAACATGCTTTTTACTTCACAAGACATTAATTGATGGACTGGAGTCATAAGGATTATTTGTGAATTATTGTGATGTCAGCTGTTTGGACTCTCATTCTGACGGCACCCATTCACTGCAAAGGATCCATTGGTGAGCAAGTGATGTAATGCTAAATTTCAAAACTGCATCATAGATGGCCTGAGGATGAATACATTTTCAGCAAATTTTCTTTTTTTGGGTCAACCATTTTTCAATGTTTCTTGTCTTTTTACATTTAGATATAAATTACACAAATTATAGCCATTATTTTCAATTCAAATGGTTTACATTTTTGGACATTACTGTCCGTAATAATCCTTCTTTGATTTGAATGGCCACATCGATCATTTTGTCACTGATGAGTGCTGTTATTAGAATGTAACTTTGAAAACTTTTTGTTATCCTAACAACAAACAGAACATATTGGAGTACAACAGAGCAGCAGAACATCACGTAGTATTGAAAGGAACAATTTGACCATTTCTAATTATCACTCAATGTCTGTGGTGGTTACAGCCCTAGTGAAAATAATGTTATTCCAGAAAAGTGAAACTCCGCCTATGAGAACGATCCTCCCCGATCAGTACCCTGAACTTGTTCATTATCACAGGGACAAAAGGTGACCTCAGATCAGCCTACAATGAGCTCAGGTTGGCACTGGCTTTCACCCTCTGGAATTCCCCTCCCACACACTGAAGTCATGGGAGTCTGAGCGCCCGGTGTTGAAGCCACTTCCCTCGCTCTCAAATAATACTCAAATAATGCACCTGATCAAGAGTCACTGCACTGGGATGGAAAGACAGTGCCAATCCTGTGACTTGTTGGTTAACTATTAAATATGAATATCATTAAGGTTTTTGAAATTCACTACTAAATGAATTTTAAGCAGTAAAACTATTTCTAAGCTTTGTTAATATAAATGAGGAGGCATAGGATAGCACATGCTGTCACTAACAAACAGCTCTGAACTCTTATTTTTAAGCATGAGCGGGGCCGTCGCTAGTGGGGTGAAAGGTGGTGATGATTATAGGGACCCACGGCTGAGGGGGGGCCCCCCGGCGATCTCAACCGACTGGCTGAGGCCAGCCTAAAAAGACACTCAGGACAGTTGACGGGCTGCGCATCGTCACGAAAGCTTATCATTTGCACTTGCTTTTAAACCTTGCCAATTTAAGCATTCAAAAGAGTTTAAAGCATTCAAACACAAGACGCGGAAAAACTCAACTGATTACTCGCACGCCGTGTTCGGTGTGCAAGCAGAGAGCCGCGTCTCACGGACAGCAACACCGAACGAGCTCTCCTTTGCGTCCTCCTGCACCTGAACAAGCAAATACAAATCGCAGTTTAAACATGCAAACAGAAAAAGATGTGAAAGAGCCCAATTCAGCACCCATGTGCGGTGTTCTGTGCGCACAGGGCACACACAGAGAGATGCGTGTCTAAGCGCTTGAACACCGAATTTGCCTCTTCTTGCTCTTCTACCGACAAATACATACAAAATTGTGTCAAAATACCTGTCTTGGAGAGTATCCTCGAAAAAACTAGTGGTTATGTCTTAAGTGAAAGTAAACAGTGGAGAAAGAAATCGGATGTGTATCATTATAATGGATGCATTGTCTCTTAAAGTGACCGCGCCTAATTTAGCTACTAGCTGCTGTCGATGTCCTTAATGTTAATCCAAGAAAATGAAAGAAAGAAAATCATAGTGAACCTTTGCAGGTGTTTTGAGTTGATTAGCTGATTGGCATGTCACCATATTCTAATTTGTTGAGATAGTGAATTGGTGGGTTTTTGTTAAATGTGAGCCAAAATCATCACAATTAAAAGAACCAAAGACTTAAACTACTTCAGTCTGTGTGCACTGAATTTATTTAATACACGAGTTTCACAATTTGAGTTGAATTACTGAAATAAATGTACTTTTCCACGACATTCTAATTTATTGAGATGCACCTGTATAGCAAAATAAAGTAAACCGTGACATATTATACCCAAAAATTCTTCATACAGTGGACTACCAGTAAAATTTATAAAAAATTGGGGACCAAAACTTATTCAGACACTTTGACCTGAATATTTTTTCTTAAGTGTTTTTTTATTTAATTGCTAATACAACCATTTTACACCACAGACTGAACAAAATTAAGCATTGCTTGGTAATTGGTCAACAAA
>NW_015661991.1:781109-792361 GCF_001515625.1 Sinocyclocheilus rhinocerous | reverse complement strand
TTTATTCTCAAGCATGAGTCACGGAGTGACCTTACATTAGCGTGTTCCCTGGTGTTATGTGCCAGTTTGAGCCTGGTGCCACCACAGCTTGTGAGGACTATTAGTCTCTTGTCAGACACATCAGAGCACATGCAGTCTCTGACTTTATCAGGCTCCGGCTGGTCATTCTGTTCAGCTGTTTGAATATAATGATCTGGGTTACTCTGTAACTTTAATTAAAGGGACGCTGCTCACAGGAAGAAAAAAAAAATCAGTAAATATATTCTGTCTTTCCCATAACCTATTAAAATGCCGTTTCAAATAGCTATGTGGTTGCTAGGGTGTTCTGGATGGTTGCAAGAGCATTTCAGTGCTGAAGTTGCTAGGATGCTCTTGGTGGTTGCCATGTCATTGTTATTGGGTTGCTAAGGTGTTCTGGGTGGTTGCCAGTATAGGGCTGCCCCAGACTAAAGATTATTCTAGTCGACTAGTAGTCATTCATATAAGCCATTAGTCGATTAATCACATGTTTATATTTATTTACTTATATATATATGCTGGGGAGGCCTTAGGCTATTCCACACTCAAGCGCACACATAAAGCTTGCCGCAAAGCACCAGCAATGTGCTTTGATTGTGACTATGATTGTGTCAGAAAATACAAGGAGATATTTTAATAATTTTTTATTGAACTAGTGTTTTCTGAGTCAGTTTTGACTGCAAAGATGAAGTCGACGATCATCTATGCAGAACAGTGGACACCCCTTTAGAGAGAAATGCAACTTTCATACGGATTACATAATCAGAGAGTATTTGTTTTCAATTTGAATTGGTTAGCTTTAAAGAAGACATTTCAAGCTTTCTATAGAACCTTCCCATGCGCAGTGGTGCGCAGATGCGCATGTGTGACCAAAATAAAAAATGCACTGGGTAAATAAGTTTTAGACCACTCTTTTGCGTACCGACATGGCTGACAGCTGACAAAAAGTTAGTTCATCCAAAAATTTAAATTCTGACATTAATTATTCACCCTCATGTCATTCCAAACCGTAAGACCTTTGTTAATCTTCGGAACATAAATGAAGATATTTTTGATTAAATTCGAGAGCTTTCTAAACCCCCATAGACAGCAACTCAACTACCACATTCAAGGCCCAGAAAGGTAGTATAGGACACCATCAAAATAGTCCATGTGACACCAGTAGTTCAAGTTTAATGTTATGAAGCTACAACAATGAGGGCATATTTTAAGTTGGATATGCGCCTAATAGTGCACATTTATCTAGGTTAACATTAGAGCGAGTGGCCATGTAAAATGAAGCATGTGACGTTTCAGTTTCAAATGATAAGCCATATTTGAGGTCGATGAATGATGTTTGGATAAACTGGCCGACATACAGCAATTACCACAAGGACCAACTGTTAATGATCTGTCTGTCATTGACAGGTTTTTTTTTTTTCCCTGCGACTGACTATTTTTGGCCTATTTTGTGACTAAATTTTGGTTGACAAAATCCCAAAGTATACTTCGGCCGTTTGTGTTCTGCGTCGGTTTCGCATACTTTCTGTGTGACATAATTTTCATCATCAGAAGAGTCCACAAACATCCATGTACACGTGCAGTCCAATTTTTGTGTCCGCACAGTCCGCGTCCAATAGAACAGGTGACTGTTGAGACAGAACGAGTCTACTAGGTGGTACTGTGCATATATCGAACTTATTCACCCAGGCTCATCCGCAATTGAGTATACTTTCAAGTATACTTTTGACTATACTTTGTGCAAGACAGAGGGGAACGTGGAAAAAGAAGTCTGAACTTAGCCTGAACTGATTCTGGACAGGTGTGTATATCAGCAGTTTTACAACAGGTTTGAATGTGACTTGTCAACAATTTATCGGAATTTACAATCTGGTTTACGGTTTTATTTAACTTTATTATTACATGAATACTTAGGCACATCCCATTGAATAAGATTAGAGTGCTTTACTTGTTCTCCCAATGTAAATCAGAGAGTGCTCTACACAAATTTCAGTAGCACAGTACTGCCTGTCCTCAACCCATGAGATCAGCACAGAGGAATCTGTAGGGCTTTCAAGAAGCCTGTGATTAGAAAGAAATTAAAGTGTGTATAGACTCCCAACACCCAGAGGTCTGCATTTAATCAGTTTATGGAGAGGTCTTCGTCCCACTCCAACAAAACAAATTTTGCACTGAGAGTTGCTACACTGTTATATGCAATAAGAAAATAAGTACTGCTAGCTTCGTAGAGTTATGTACAGTGGGGCAAATAAGTATTTGATACACTGCCGATTTTTCAAGTTTTCCCACTTACAAAGAATGGAGAGATCTGTAATTTTCATCGTAGTTACACCTCAACTGTGAGAGACAGAATAAAAAAAATAATAAATCCAGAAAATCACATTGTATGATTTTTAAATAATTAATTTCCATTTTATTGCATGAAATAAGTATTTGATCACCTACCAACCAGCAAGAATTCTGGCTCTCACAGACCTGTTAGTTTGTCTTTAAGAAGCCCTCCTATCCTCCACTCATTACCTGTATTAATTGCACCTGTTTGAACTCGTTACCTGTATAAAAGACACCTGTCCACACACTCAATCAATCAGACTCCAACCTCTCCACTATGGGCAAGACCAAAGAGCTGTCTAAGGACACCAGGGACAAAATTGTAGACCTGCACAAGGCTGGGATGGGCTACAGGACAATAGGCAAACAGCTTGGTGAGAAGGCAACAACTGTTGGCGCAATTATTAGAAAATGGAAGAAATTCAAGATGACTGTCAATCTCCCTCGGACTGGGGCTCCATGCAAGATCTCGCCTCGTGGAGTATCAATGATCCTGAGAAAGGTGAGGGATCAGCCTAGAACTACACGGGAGGACCTGGTCAATGACCTGAAGAGAGCTGGGACCACAGTCTCAACGGTTACCATTAGTAACACACTACACCGTCATGGATTAAAATCCTGCAGCGCGCGCAAGGTCCCCCTGCTCAAGCCAGCACATGTCCAGGCCCGTCTGAAGTTTGCCAAAGACCATCTGGATGATCCAGAGGAGGCATGGGAGAAGGTCATGTGGTCAGATGAGACCAAAATAGAAGTTTTTGGTATAAACTCCACTCGCCGTGTTTGGAGGAAGAAGAAGGATGAGTACAATCCCAAGAACACCATCCCAACCGTGAAACATGGGGGTGGAAACATGCTTTGGGGGTGCTTTTCTGCAAAGGGGACAGGACGACTGCACCGTATTGAGGGGAGGATGGATGGGGCCATATATCGCGAGATTTTGGGCAACAACCTCCTTCCCTCAGTAAGAGCATTGAAGATGGGTCGTGGCTGGGTCTTCCAGCATGACAATGACCCCAAACACACAGCCAGGGCAACTAAGGAGTGGCTCCGTAAGAAGCATTTCAAGGTCCTGGAGTGGCCTAGCCAGTCTCCAGACCTGAACCCAATAGAAAATCTATGGAGGGAGCTGAAACTCCGTGTTGCCCAGCGACAGCCCCAAAACCTGAAAGATCTGGAGAACACCTGTATGGAGGAGTGGGCCAAAATCCCTGCTGCAGTGTGTGCAAACCTGGTCAAGAACTACAGGAAACGTCTGACCTCTGTAATTGTAAACAAAGGTTTCTGTACCAAATATTAAGTTCTATTTTTCTATTGTATCAAATACTTATTTCATGCAATAAAATGGAAATTAATTATTTAAAAATCATACAATGTGATTTTCTGGATTTATTTATTTTTGATTCTGTCTCTCACAGTTGAGGTGTACCTACGATGAAAATTACAGATCTCTCCATTCTTTGTAAGTGGGAAAACTTGAAAAATCGGCAGTGTATCAAATACTTATTTGCCCCACTGTAAGTGGGCAAACTTACAAAATCAGCAGGGGATCAAATAAATATTTCCCCCACTGTATGTAACAACATTTTTGTTTCTTTCAATTCACTGAATTATAAATGATAAATCATTTAGATATAGTATACAAATATGGAGATGTTGTTACAATGTTTCAGCAGTTGACTTTATCATCTCACTTTATCATCCCAGCCTGCAGTGAACCTGTGAGAAGCCACTGGGAGGAGCTGTGAATGACAGTCAGACTGCAGACGATTTGTGCTGTGTGTAGTTTGTAAGGTTTGTGCTGTCTATTTCATGAGCTGCATGTGTTGGCATCTGCTATTTGTGCCTTTGTGAAACAGGTGTGCATACACAGGCATGCACTTAATGTTGACTGTCTATGTGTCTATTTGTATGCACGTGTATTACCATGTTTTACGCAGCTCTGAGCTCAGTGCTGATTGGAGGATAGGCTCAGACAGTCCGCTTCCAATAGAACAGGTGACTGTTGAGACAGAACGAGTCTACTAGGTGGTACTGTGCATATATCGAACTTATTCACCCAGGCTCATCCGCAATTGAGTATACTTTCAAGTATACTTTTGACTATACTTTGTTCAAGACAGAGGGGAACGTGGAAAAAGAAGTCTTAACTTAGCCTGAACTGATTCTGGATAGGTGTGTATATCAGCAGTTTTACAACAGGTTTGAATGTGACTTGTCAACAATTTATCGGAATTTACAATCTGGTTTACGGTTTTATTTAACTTTATTATTACATGAATACTTAGGCACATCCCATTGAATAAGATTAGAGTGCTTTACTTGTTCTCCCAATGTAAATCAGAGAGTGCTCTACACAAATTTCAGTAGCACAGTACTGCCTGTCCTCAACCCATGAGATCAGCACAGAGGAATCTGTAGGGCTTTCAAGAAGCCTGTGATTAGAAAGAAATTAAAGTGTGTATAGACTCCCAACACCCAGAGGTCTGCATTTAATCAGTTTATGGAGAGGTCTTCGTCCCACTCCAACAAAACAAATTTTGCACTGAGAGTTGCTACACTGTTATATGCAATAAGAAAATAAGTACTGCTAGCTTCGTAGAGTTATGTACAGTGGGGCAAATAAGTATTTGATACACTGCCGATTTTTCAAGTTTTCCCACTTACAAAGAATGGAGAGATCTGTAATTTTCATCGTAGTTACACCTCAACTGTGAGAGACAGAATATTCTATTGTATCAAATACTTATTTCATGCAATAAAATGGAAATTAATTATTTAAAAATCATACAATGTGATTTTCTGGATTTATTTTTTTTTGATTCTGTCTCTCACAGTTGAGGTGTAACTACGATGAAAATTACAGATCTCTCCATTCTTTGTAAGTGGGAAAACTTGAAAAATCGGCAGTGTATCAAATACTTATTTGCCCCACTGTATAAAAAGTTTTATACATATTAAAAAAGTATTGACTATAAAAATTCATATTTTTTAAATGGCAGAGAAAAATATTTTCACATTTCCAGCAACATTGTGGTATGAAAATTAAATGTGAAATACGTTCGGTTGGCTATTGTTACTAATGTTTTATTAAGATGCAAACATTTATGCTGTAATAATGCGGAGTTGCAATGTCAATACTGTAAAATCATCATTCATAGATCCAAGTGCTTACTTTTAAAATGTTGTTGTCACAGCACTATCCTCAAGGTTCATAATATCAGTTTATATAATAAAGAGATAAATATATTTTTTTTAGCGCAAATTCCCCAGAATATGAAGGAGATTTGAAATTGCTGGTACTGAAATCTTTAGATATTAAAATATTTAAGGGACAGTCTACACAATAATATCCTGAACATTTCCTCTCTCAAACGGAAATCTCTATAAAAAATCCATTAAGACGCAATAATCCACTCAGATTCAGTCATTCAGCCATATAAAACCACTATTATTACACTTACTGAAAAACATTGACCACAGAAAGAGTAAAAAGCTATTTGCAACACGCATGCGCTTGAAGTACTGGGACGTATTTTGAGACAATCTGAGGAAGAAAATAGACTGAATAATGTGAAGGGGAAAAGAAAAATCACATGCCAACATTGTTTTGGGGACACTGGGATATTATTATGTTGCAAACTGCATTAGGCTCCATGATGAGAGATTGTCACTCTACAAAATGAAGAACACAGCAGCATCGATAGTGTTGATGAATCCCCAAGGATTCTGCTTGATGGGAAGGATAAAAAATAAACACACGAAACCGTCAACATCTTAAAGGAACAGTTCGATATCTCAAACCCTGTTGTTTTCAAAGAACACAAAAGACTGCTCTTTTCCATACAATGAAAATGGAGAGATACTGTCAAAAGCCCAAAGGGGGGGAAAAGCCACCATAAAATTAGACACAGACAGTGTGTATTCTAAATAATTACCATTAAGTATCATGAACAATCAAGATCCAAACACGCAGAAGGTACGATTTGACATGAAACTGATTATTCATGAGTAACTTCAATAAAATAAGGTTGTTTTCTGTCATAATATCCTTTCAAATTTGACTGTATATTTAGATGAAGCATCTTGTGTTTGTTGTCCTCATGTTTTTCAAAAGTGTATGTAATATTGTCTACTACAACTGTGAGTCAGTTTCTTTTTAAAAAGGGTTAAGGTCACTTTTAACCCCGAGTTATGAATTTGGCAGACAAATTGTGGTACTATAGGTGCACAGTGTGAAACAATGCTGTACTAAATGGTACAGTGAGCTCTTGACCAATTATAAATCAATCAGAGCTTGCCTCATTTATTATCCATGTGATTTATTGTCACAGAAACAATCGCATGCTGTGTTTAGTTTCAGAAAAAAATTATGTTAAGTGGTCTATGATCTTAAATATACTGTAATTATTTTACACATTTCAAAATTTCCAGGTTTAACCCTATAAACTCTTTTTTCCAGGTTTAACCCTATAAGGCCTATCTGCACCATATTTGATACTCAAATTTCTAAGGTCTCTAAATTATCAACATGATCAAAAATTTGCTGAAAAATCTGTTGTACACAATCTACTACATGCCTTCAGCTGTCTGACTGATAATCATAGATCATTGATAGATCATCTTTTTTGGCAGGGAAATGACTTTTCAGTGTAATTCTGAAAAAAAAATCCACCTTTAGGTTGTGGTACATGTGTCTTTTTGCTGTAAAATCATTTAATGAAGCTAATAACTTTCATATTAATGTTAGTAATATTTCAAGATGAACTACACTGAAGATTATTTGATTATCCTTACATCATTTTTAGAAAAAACATGTTAAAATCTGAGTATCAGATATGATACATCAAGCTTTTGAGAAATTTTTTGCAATTTTATTTGTCCATCTCTCAATTACCTTTGTATTACATTGCATTATATGTTTTGCTTCTCACAATAAAAACAAAACAGATCTTTGATCATAAAGCTAAGCATTTAAATATCATAAGACATTATTGGGAGATATAGAGTGACAACTGACATTTATATGCATTTTATGTAGCATTGTGCGATACTATTGGAAAGATATCATTAATTTGCATTACAAGCTACCAGAATTTCATCTTACTTTTTGGCAATAAAAATATCATTAACTGCACCAAATTGCATATTTTTGCTCAGTTTGGGTCTCTGATATGCTTAAAAGACTCAAATTGATATCAAATTTGATACCCAACAAAAACACATACAAACTTTTATTTTATCTATTTATTTATTTCTTTATTAAAGGGGTTATATGACGCAATTTTATGTTTTCTTTTGACTTTGGAGTGTTACAAGCTGTTCGTGCATATATATAAGAGCCGTAAAGATTAAAGTCTCAAACCCAGAGAGATATTCTTTATAAAAGACTCATCCACACCTTCTTAAAACGCCTCATTCAAACACGCCCCCACAAATCTAAATCACTGTGTGGGAAGATTTGCATAACACCGCACAATATTTACGCAAAGAAAGAAGGCGTGACTTTTATTCTCGCTGTAGTATTGTTGCCGCCGCCGCCATGTTGTGGAGATGCTGTGTGTTTACAAATATGGTAAGGGGCGTAACATTTCCTTCACATGCTTGAGGTATTCAGCCAATCACAGCGCACTGGATAGCTGGCCAATCAGAGCACACCTCGTTTTTCAGAAAGATGAGCTTTGTAAAAATCGATGCGAGCATGTACGGTATGTGGAAAATAATGTGTTTTTGAACCTTAAACCGTGTAAACACATTGCATTACACCAAATACACAAAATAATGTTATTTTTAGGAAAGTCATATGACCCCTTTAATATTTGTCAAGGTTCTATAAACTATTCGATTAAAACAAAATGCTTTTCTGGCTAGTATGTCATATGTCAGGCTTTACAGGGTTAACTAGATTTTATATCACAGATCTCATGTTCTCAGAGTTTCATGCCCCACTGGATGCAAATAAGACCCAGGTTAATCCAGCTGGTTAACCCAAATTACAATTTTACACTAAACCCAAGATTAATAACAAACATGGATGAATTAAGGGTTAAAAGGAATCCATGAAGTGTGAAAGCTAAGTTCATAATAACTCAAGAATCCAGCTGTAGCCTTGAGCAAAGAACATCCTTTATATGTTATGAAGATGCTGTAATGTGCTTAACAACAAGCTGCTTTATATGTGTGTGGGTGGCTTAGTCTTTACAGTATGCAAAAACAGATCATTTTTGTGCTTGTTCAAACCGTGTACAAGTGATTAAGTCCTTGTTTCTTGTTTTATGCGTCATACTATACTCTCCTGAGCAAATGCTCACTTAGCCATGCAGAATGAGGAGCTAATTGGCCAAAGCCCAAAGGTACAGACCAATTAAGCAAACGTCCAGCATGCCTGTCAAGCACCATGCTTCGAGATACAGCTCTGCCGTTCCTTTCCACAGGCCTCAGGTCAGTGCTGATCTGAACGTCGTTGCATCTGCCTCGAAGTGACTGCCAAGCCACTCTTCTGCCAGGTCACCAGACACCGGCACAGAGCAGGCCCCTGGTTACCACGACAACAGTGCAATGTACGGTGTGATTGAGAAGAAAATGTCACAGAGCGGCTTCTTTGTTGGGCACAGCAGCCAATGAGGTTTGCTGCTTTCACTGACGTGAGACAGCACTACACGCTGAAGTAGAGCTCAAATGAGCATGAATGGAGCACTTTACGGCCAAATGTTCCCAAAGAAAAGGCGCCTGAAATGGTGATTAGGAAGAATGTCTCAATTAGTGTGATTACAGCAGTAAATCTCACCAAACCTTTCAAAAACATGGATGGGTCATATTTCAACCTCAAATCAAAAGAAAACGAAGCGTGGCACTCTTCAGTCATTTTAGATTTAAAAAGTTTGCATTTTTTTAAAATTATTTATTATTCATTCTTTCATTCATTCGTTCATTTCTTTTAACTTCAGAATGTTACGAAACTTGATGACTTTTGTGGCAATTGATCTGTGAACACAAAAAAAATCATGGAAATGATTCGAAAAGGTTAAACGGTCTCATTTAAATAGTGCTTATATATATACACACATTTTATTGGAATGATATAAAACTTGATGACTTTTGTGGCAATTGCTTTGTGAACAAACAATTGTCGACATGACTGAGAAAGACTAGAAAGTCTTAGAAAAGAAAAAATGGGTGTCAGCCTTAGGGCTGTCAACGTTAACGCGTTAATGCATGCGATTAATTCAAAACCCTTAACGCGTTAAAATAATTTAACGCAATTGACGCAAAATTAATCAAACACAATTTCTATTCTAAACCTTTATTCCCGATTTCGCTTCTCTGTTTGCAATAAGATCATTTTAAGCTGCTAAACTCCGGGAAAGTTTTCAGTCCAGTGATCCAGCAAGTGAATCCATTCAAGCAATCAGTCCAAAACAGGGCTAATGTAAAGAAAACCAGGCTGATTACATAAGAGATGGCGGAGAGAATAGATACTCACGTTGCGTTTTCAGTGAATTGTTAATTCCAGTGTGTTTCGCTTTAAAACACAAGCTCTGACTGTTTCGGAAGAGCGCGAGAGGTCACTCACGCGTCGTGCAGTGTGAAATACAGACTGAACATAAGCAAAACATCCCACCACTGTATGATATGCAAACGATGTTTTCTCGGCTCGATAAAGCAAACCAGCTTCTTTTGATGGTTGAGTTCTGATGGTTGAGGATAGCAATCAAGGTAAAGACGATTGCAGTTACGTACAGGAGTCGATACACCGTTCTTGACGCACAGATCATGTTGTATTCATGCACAGACACATTTCAGTACATTCACGTTGTTTCCACACACATTCAAGATAATGTTTTGATTTGTCTTGTGTATGTTGCTGTGTTTAGTCAGTGTGCACAAATGTATCAATTATATGAACTTCTTATATCATTTGGTTCTTTGGTGTCCTTTTGGAGTCTCCCAAGTGTCCTTTCTTTTAAAAGATATCTAAATTTATCTTGAAATAAGCTTGCAGAAAATACAGTTTTGTGAGAATTACCCTTCAATCATTTGGTTTACTTTGCTGGATATAATAAATAATGACAAAATTAACGTATTAAGCAAGATAAATTGTATATGATGTATATAATTGTATATGTTAAGTGTGTGATTAATCGCGATTAATCTCACACTTATCATATAAAATTAACAGCTCTAATACACCAAAAAGACTCATGGCTGTATTAGATCAAATGGGTGCTTCTACTAAATACTGAGCATTTTTCAGTTTTTCTTTTTTAATAAATCTGCAAAGATGTCAACAATTCTGTGTTTTTCTATATATATGGGGTGCTGTGTGTACATTAATGAGGAAAAAAAATTAACTTAAATGATTTTAGCAAATGGCTGCAATATAACAAAGAGTGAAAAATTTAAGGGGGTCTGAATACTTTCCGTACCCACTGTATATAGATAGATAGAAATAAATTTATCTCTTTTTTATCTCTATGTACTATTATTATTATATTACTTTTTATTAGGGCTGTCAGTTTAACGCGTTAACTTAATTAGTTATAAAAAAATAACACAATTAAAATATTTAAACGCAGTTAACGCACTGGATTTTAACGCAGTTAACGCACCCCAGACCTATACGTCATCTTACATTACATACAGTTGACTGTTGACAAATATGATGCAGGTTAACAACTCCATAAATGCAGTTATGCCCTAAAATTCAAGATATTGGTGCAAAAATGCCCATGTATGTGTTTTTGTCTCATTTATATCATACAATAAGCGATGTCACAGGAGCAGCAAAAGCAATATCACAGGAGTGCTGTTTGTCCCGAATATCACAAGTTTAAATGTGATTTTATACCACAGTTTAGTAAATAAGAAGTTGATATTGTGTTATATTTTAAACACAATATTATGGA
>NW_015661991.1:780946-781089 GCF_001515625.1 Sinocyclocheilus rhinocerous | reverse complement strand
CCGTTTACTGAATTCCTGAATGAATCAGCCGTTTGAACGAATCGAATGAAAGACATTTACCGCCACCTGCAGGCAGATTTAGTTCCTTATTTAGAGTATCATTTAATTAATAATAATAATAATAATAATAACATTAAAGGTGA
>NW_015661991.1:759227-780780 GCF_001515625.1 Sinocyclocheilus rhinocerous | reverse complement strand
AGAAAACCGTATATCAGAAGTTTAAACTCATATGGTTTAAAACGCATTATTTCAGCGCGTTAAACAAGATAATAAGAACCAAAACAGATGTTTTTAGCAGGTACGAGCTGTAATGTAGTGTTGATTCGTTCGTTTTGAACAAATCTTTAATGTGACTCGGGAAGAACGAGTCGTCTTGAACAATACTGAGATGTTTCTCAAATTATCTTCTTTTATGTTCCATAGATTGTTAGGCCGTTGTAGCCTAAATGTTTGTGTAATAAATTTTTTGTTGAATCAAATAAATATTTCTAAACCTACAATTTGTAATGTCTACTTGATACTTTCTAATTTAACACAAAAATAGCTTTAAAAAATGTTTTGTGGGTATTTTCACAAATTTATTTTGCGATTAATTGCGATTAATTAGATTAATTCATCGAAACATCATGTAATTATTTAGATTACAAATTTTTATCGAATGGCAGCCCTACTTTTTATATTATAAATTTATCTCTTTTTTTCTTTTAATTTTGGGGTGCATATTCAACCATATAAATCTTGATGAATAGAGAAATCATCTGATATCATTATCTCAGGAGATTTAAATAAACATGAAATTCAGATGAAACACAGGCACAAATATCAGGGCCTTGTCAGCTGTATAATTTGTTCGAAAAAAATCAATAAAAATTGAATATCGGCCAGGTAAGAGCTCTGAACGTTTTTAATGTTCGATTTCACATCAGGAAAGCCATCTTCATATCATGCCGAAGGGGAGCCAGCAGCTTGAACTGTAAACACATAATGAGATTCTGGTCCCTCCTGCTGCGCGCTGACAACATTACTGTCTGCCGAACAAGCATCAGGCCCATTCAAACTGTGGACACGTGCCCCCTCAGATTTTTACAGCCAATGGATTTTAAATGTAAAAAATGCCAAAGCTGCTGCCTTCCATAAAATGAACTGCCACAGGTCCAAAAAAAAAAAAATAGGTGTATGATGCTCCTGGTTTGCCATCTGTGCTCATCCTCAGGTCACTTATTTGTTGCCTCTCTATTCTTCTCCTTTTCTCATTACAATGCTGTTTCTTTCCCTTCTCCTCCTCCTCCCTCATTTTCATTCCCACCGCTTCTTTTCATTCGTTTTGTCTCCTTCCATCATTCTCTCTTTCTCTCATTATCAAGTGGGAAGTGTCAGTCTGTGATTAGAGCCACACATGTTGTGTCTTTTGTGTTGTATCTAATCACCTGACACTGGCTGACAAGGATCTAACTGCTCTACAATCACCCATCTCGAGCCTTAAAGCGGCCATCTGTACTGCCTAAAGCACAGGACATGCAGTAAAAGCTTGAGCAAAGTGCTATAATTCAACAGAGAACATTTTCAATAAACCCAAAGGCTCTTGTCGTTTTGTTGCAAGAGTACTGTTGAGAGAGAAGACCTGTGGCGACAGAATGGAAGCCAAGGTAAGTCAATAATTCATGACAACATAATGTTCTTTGTATAAATAAAGATTACAAAAGCATAAACTGGTTTAAAGAAATAGTTCACTCAAAAATGAAAATTTGCTGAAAATGTACTCACCCTCATGCCATCCAAGATTGTTTGTTCATCGGTTTGGAGAAATTTAGCATTACATCACTCGCTCACCAATGAATGCTTTGCAGTGAATGGGTGCTGTCAGAATCCGAACAGCTGATAAAAACATCAATGTGGGGGGGGGGGGACTACTATGGAAGCAAATGGCCACATGTTTGGTAGCCCAAATTCAACAAAATATCTTCTTTTGTGTAATACAGAAGAAAAATTCATACAGGTTTGGAATAACATAACAGTGAATAAATGTTGACAGAATTTTCACTTTTGGGCGAACTATCCCTTTAACTTCAAATCAGCTAAATACGAGTTCTCTATACCATATTATTGATTTCTCCAGTGAAAAAGTAATCTCGTCTGAATCAGTAGAGAAATATGCGGAAAACAAATACCATTTACAAGTGAAAACTAAAAGTTTTAAGTAGGGATGCTCCGATCAGGATTTTTGCAGCCGATACTGAGTACCGATTTCTTGTCATGGTGATCGGCCGATACCGATGCCGATTCTGATGCTTCAAGCTTTATTATAGACGGTTTCATCGGGTGCGCGCACCTGGCCCGAAGTTAACTTCTGGTCTGTGTTTGTTTATCAGTCTGGCTATGGCGCCGGCTACAAACGCAGTTAAAGTTAAGGTGATGAGTAGACTGAAGTTGGGCTCAAGTGGTTGTGCTGTGGGATGTGTTTCCCATACATTTATTTATTTGTGGCACTCGCCACAATATCAAAACTGACTGATTTTCCAAAAGGCTTCATTGAATAAACATGAGCAGGTACTGCACATTTAAAAATCAAAACGAGGTGCGGGTGTTTTTATATCACTGTATTTCTGAAGGAAGACTATCTTTAGAAAATATTCGATGTCATTTTCATTTCATCTTGCATGTTATATGCCTGATAAAGCAGCGTTTGTGAGCTCAGCGCTGCTTTGTGTACAGCCGTTACTGGGGAAACCTGTTTCTCCCGCTTTAAAGCACCTCCTGCTGGCAGAGAATGAATTTGCATTTTCAGTAAGTCCGTCTGATTTACGCAGCAAACTTATTTTGCTTTTCCTATATCCACGGGCGCTGCGGATAATCCGCGGGTCGGGTAATAAAAAATGCATCTGATTATTTGCGGGTGGGTCGCAGATGGATAAAATAAATCATAAATGTTGCAAATATTAACTACATTTTTTTCATGAGCCAGACAATTTTGTGTGTGTGTGTGTGTGTGTGTTCGTTCGCCTGATAGGGAAGTTGCAGTGACCGAAACGGTGACAATTCCGTCCTTCACGCTGTGACACCTCACAAAAGACTATTTTTAGCGAAGCAACGCGGAGAGTCGCTTCAGAAACGCGCCGCGGCTGGCTGATAAACACAAGCACTGACTAGAGCGGCCGCGATCAGCTCCGGTTCCCGTGGAGCCGTAACGCGCCGCAGATGCGTGCAGTGAGGCGCAGATCAGCTCTAACGTAACTGAATCTGCTGTTAAAAATGAACCATCTATTCATCATATCATCATGCAAAACATACACGACAAATAGCAAATTTTTCATTGTTTCTCGAAACGTCATAGCATTTCAACACCAGCGATGAGATGACTGCGGCGCCAAATCATTTACATCCCCACGCATCATGTACGTCGTCACGCGTTAACATCATCAAATTGCGATCGGTTCGTGAGATCGGCCAAGTTAGTGAGTACCGATCGAGTCATAAAATGTGATTATTGGCCGATACCGATCTCCGGCCGATCGATCAGAGCATCCCTAGTTTTAAGGTAAAAAAAAAAAAGTTAATGATGGTTTTGTTTCTTACAAACAAGCAGTGGTTGCAGATTATTGTCATGTTTTTATCAGCAGTTTGGACTCTCATTCTGACGGCACCCATTCACTGAGAGGATCCATTAGTGAAAAAGTAATGAAATGCTAAATTTCTCCTAATCTGTTCTGATAAAGAAACAAACTCATTTACATCTTGAATGGTTTGAGGGAGAGTACATTTTCGGCAAATTTTCATTTTTGGGTGAACTATTCCATCTGGTCACCCACTATGGCTAACCTAGTGTTTAGCTAGTTTGGGTGGTCATCCAGCTGGTCTCAAAAGTGCCCAAAATCCCTCTAATGGCGCTTTTCCACTGCGTGGTACGACTTGGCTCGGCACGGCTCAGTACGGTACGGCACGGCACGGCTCGGTTTGCGTTTCCACTGCAGTTCAGTACCGCTTTAGATTGGGCGGGATTATTCACATGTCTTTATAGTTGCGCCGCCTCTATTGCCACGACTTCTGAAAAACGTTTTCAGCTAACGGTACGGTTCACTTGGAAACTCAACCGAAGTGGTACTAAAAAAAGTACCAGGTACCAGGTACTGTACCTAGTGGAAAACCCCCCAAAAGTGAACCGTACCGTGCCGTACCATGCAGTGGAAAAGCGCCATACAATCAACATACACTCTTAAAAATAAAGGTTACAAAAAGGAGGTTTTCACAGTGATGCCATGGAAGAACAATTTTTGGTTTCCCAAAGAACCTTTTAGAGAACAGTTTTTAAAAGAACCATTTTTTTTAATTCTAAAGAACTTTTTTTTTCACTTTAAGGAACCTTTTGTGCAATGGGAAGGTTCCATGGATGTCAAATGTTTTCATGAACCATAGATGCCAATAAAGAACCTTTATTTTTAACAGTGTAACAGACCAGCCTAACCAGCTTGCTTTAAGCTGTTTATCAGCATTTTATCTGTTCACTAACTGAATTAATGTACACAAAATAATGTAGAATGAATTAACACAATTTAAAGATTCTTTCCTGCTTTTATTTTTTGAAAGTATAGCACTGTTTCAAAACCTAGCGAGCTGCCTCGCTGTTTTCTCCTACATATAGGCAGCTTAACAGCATCTAAAATGAAATGAAACCTCAAAAAAAGCACACAAATATTGGATAAAATACTTTTAACTAGACTTTACATATAATTAAATTGAACTAACTTACAACCAATATTTTTCTCACATTTTCCATTACATAAATTTCTTAATTGATCTCATCGCAATCATAATCTTGCTGTCCACTGTTTGGAACAGACTTGATGTCTGTGGGTGCCTCTATGATGCCTAGATAGACAGCTCAGATAGACAGTTTTCAATACAATTTTTGACTAGTAGGTCAAGAGAACAATATTATGTGTTATAATGTGATGGTTCAGAAATACAAAAGAAAAAAAAAACCTTTCAATCACATTTAAAGGTTAGGTATGGAAGCATGTTTCCACCACTAAAAAACAAATAAAAGGTAATTGCACCTTTTTTTTTCACAATTCAGACTTTTTTCTCAGAATTGACCCTTTGCAGGGAGTTTTGATTGACAGGCGATCTGACCAATCATAACGCCAAATTTGCCATTTTTGTCCGACAAACAAACCAGTCAGGAGAGCAGATTAACATCGGTGGACTTGAACTTGAAAAATGGTGTGAACTGACAACTTTCGGCAGCTGAAACGAGATGTTCACTAGACATGTGCCGGTATTCGGTAATGCGCTATATCACGGTAATGAATATGCATGATATTGTTATCATGGGCACTTCAAAATACCATGAATAATTTTTTATTACTAATTATTTAGATTTTTGGAATGCATTTTAAGAATATTTTTCCGATCAACTGGTCACAATGTACAACACCTCTGTATAGTATGCTGTGTCAAAGACGCATGCGCACTCTGATGTAAACAAGCACGGATGAGAAGCTTATGGCGGAACGCGTAAGAGGCGCTCTGGATAAAGGCGCACATTCACTCTCTGACAGCAGATGGCGCTGAACAGCAGAAATGCAGCCGTTACCCCGGAAACCCCGGAAACAAAGCAGCTGCTTTTCGGTTTCTGAAATGTGTTTAAATGATTTAAATTTTTGTATTCGCAATGGTGTTAATCAACGTGCCAAATACATAAATATTTAGACTTAATATGCTATTTATTTTCAAACTTTTTTACATTTTAATCAGGATTACAACATGCCCTAGATATTGTTTGAAAATGTTTTGATTCTTTATTGTTTGGTCACACTTTACATTAAGGCTCTATTAATTAACAATAGTTAATTCATTAGTTAACATAAACTGCCAATGAAATTCTTCTAAACATTCATTAATCTTATGTAATTTCAATATTTAATAACATGTTGTTAAAATCAAATGTTGCAACTGTTATTTAATGAACTAACAGTTGTATTTTTTTAAACAAAGATTAATAACTTCTGTAGCAAATGTAGCTATTACTCTTTATTAATGTTAATGCATTAACTAAGGTTAACTAATGAGATCTTATTGTAAAGTGTTACTTATTGGTCTTTATAATTCTTTTACACTTTAATTTGTGAATTATTTTACTTTATACAGTACATATGTTGTGTATTACTTTATTGTATGTAAATGTTCAGTTATTTTTGTTATAAGAAAAAAGTTATTAAACCTGTTATACTGTATTATGACAGCACTTTTTTGCAACTAAATTTCAATACCGTGATAATACCGTATATCGTGATAAAAGCATTAGCAATTAATCACAACATGAAAATTTGATACCGTCATATGCCTAATGTTCACTCGTGTTTATTTCGTCCTATAACTAGTAAAGAGGAAGAGATGATCGGTTTACATGCTGCTTGAACTGAGGTGCTGCAGCGATTTGTCACGACACATTAAAGAGCCACGAAACGATATTTATTGTTTGAATTTCTTTTAAAAAATGACCAAATTTGAAAGCTGAAACTTTATTTTATACATAAAGTAATCAGCTCTGTCTTGTCTGTCAGTGCGTTGTCAGTTTCCTCTTTGCTCTGCGATGTATTTTTCACTGATGTGTTGCATTGAGAGTGCCATGGCATGTCGGACATAGCAACAGTTACGAAGGGGGGCAGGTCTTTGTGAAGGGTCAATTGTGAGATATAAACTCGCAATTGCAAATTATAAAGTCCTTTTACAAACAAGCACTGGTTGCGGATTATTGTGATATTTTTAGCAGCAGTTTGGACTGACGGCACCCATTCACCACAGAAGATCCATTGGTGAGAAAGTATTGAAATCAGTCCAAAAGACTATGTTTTCAGAATTGCAAGTTTATACCTCACGATTATGACTTTATTTCTCATGCAATTGCGAGTCATTAAGTCAGAATTGTGAGACACAAACTCACAATTCTGAGAACATATCAGTCTTTTCCCCCGAGTTTATATCTCATAATTCTGAGAAAAAAAAGTCAGAAGTGTGAGAAAAGCAGCGTACGCAGGACATAATTTTTTATTCAGTGGCGGAAATGGGCTTCCATAGTTAGGGGAAAAAATTTAATTTGTCAGAAAAAGATTTTCTTTCCAAGTTTAAGGCTTACAGTTCAATGGTGTGAGCATCAATATTTTATGAAATATGATGTCAGAGTTGCATGCCTTGCACAAATCAACATTCTCTGCATCTGCACCAGCTGGACATGCTAATGTTACCCGTACGCTGCTTTGAAGTCTCTCCAAAAGATCACAGCTGACAAACAGAATTACATGTGTGTCCTGCATAATGAGCTCTCGAATGTTTAGAATTAGCATTTAGAAGAACACGACTATTTCCCCATACTCACATAACAAGCTCAAAACTACAAACAACTTTTTAATACATCTTAAGTGATGTGTGCTGTAATGAATGATTCTGTATGCAATTAAACAGTGACAAGGCAAGAGCCCAAAATGAGTCCTAATTATTTAATATATAATAAGAATTTGTTTTCGAGAATTTAAGAGTCTCTATTTAAATTTTTTAATTTGAAAATCTTACAAATTTGAATTTGAACTTTCCTACTACTTTTTTTGAACTAATTAATTACCCTTATGTATATGCATTTATTTGAATTTCAATTCACTTTGTTTGTTCTAAAATTAAATTCTGTTTAATCAGATTGTAAGTTTCGATTCAATTCTGGATGGTGCCTGCGTGTTGGGTAGGCCTACTTATTTTGGACATAACCTTATGTTACTTTTCCATGTTTTTGTGTTATGAAAGAAATATAATATTATATTATATTGTTGTATTAAAACCATACCTGTGATATTCTGACTAAAAACTAATCAAGCCTGTGGTCATCTCTTATAAAAAAAGTCTTTCCTGAGCAGTCGTGATGCTGCCTCCAGGTTCCAGCACAGCACTAAAAACATCTGTCAATGATGCATTCTTGTGCTGACAGCCAGCATTTCCCCCCCAAAAGCCAGGTAGGAAAACACAAGAACTGAATTTGATTATACACACAAAAAGACAACAAATGCAGTAATAACCACAAATTCAAGAGTCTGACACATGCTCTCGGCTGATGCAATCAATCAGTGTGATATAAACACTGCACTCCACCAGCAGCAGGGAAACACTGGTGGAAATGTGTGAAAGCGTTCAGTGAGAGAGTGAATCACAGTACGCAGAGAGTCATGCAGATGACAGCTATTAAAGCTTACTGTATTATATGAGTTCAGCCTAGCATAACAAAATTTCACATGAGGAACAGTATTGTTGTTCAGAATATGTGCTTGGCTGTGATTCAGTCACAGTCAAAAAAAAAAAAGCTAATTCGACAGTACAATCTAACTGTGAATGTCGATGTTCAAGTTTATACAACTGTTCTATAAGCAAGCAATTTATATATATATATGTTTTAGTAAAAAGATTTTCACCAAAATAGACTGTAACAACATATACAGTATTTATATTTTCCAAATATCTGCATGTGCTGTAATTACATCCGTGATTCATTTCTGTACATAGATCTATAACTACACTGTTGACCCTTCTCCTAACCCTTAACCCACACATAAACTTCTAACCTTACCCATATTCCACCTCAGCAGCAGCAAAAGTGTTTTACAACACAATAAGCACACTAGTTAAAGACCCAAAATAGGGACAAAACTATTATTATTATTATTTATATTTTGGATATTGTTCTTTTGCGGTCTCAAGTATTATTTCCTCTGATTTTAAATCGTATGTCTATTTTATCTTTTATGCACTATACTATAACGTGAATGACAGATGCTACCTGCAAATGTGTGAAGAAAATTTAATCACTAAAACTCAAGACTTATCCTTCCTGTTTTTATTTGATAAAAATAATGCAAGTGAATCGATCTCGTTCCAAAGCAAGACAGGCTTTATTTCTCTGTGGCGACTGACTTGATTTGATTTACTCACCAAAACCTTTTTTTTTTTCTTGCAGTTGGCACTTTGCCGAGTGTTAATTTTGGACCCTGTTAATACTTTAGCTGGCAGCTTCAATTCAAGATTTCATATGAACTGTGAGAGGTTGTGACAGTTTTGCTGTAAATGCACATTATTCCTAAAAGTCTGTAACATATAAAGTAAAAAAAAAAAATGCATTAAAACAGGCTGAATATTAAAGCAGTGATATTACATTGATGTTTGCTCTTTCTTATGTAAGATCCACTGGTTTATTAAATATCATTTATTTTTTCACAGGGCTGATTGCAACACTCTGACTTCTAATATCTTCAACTAGCCCAACTAATTATTAATCTATTAATGGTTCAGTTCAGCGTTGCCAGATTTTGCAAGAAAAACAAGCAACCAGAATAAGTGACATGACTTAATATAAGTAAAGGTTTGGGGTCAGTTAGACATGTTTAAAGTTTTTGAAAGAAGTCTCTTATTCTCACCAAATCTGCATTTATTTTGATAAAAATACAGTACTATACTGTTTTCTAAGGCATGACGAAGCGGATATCGTCCTCTTTTGGAAGGCCAAACAAAGTAGTTTCGCTTTCACAACGAAACAGCGTCACACACGCCTTGAGTGAGCGGAGGCCGGCTAGAGTGAGCAGAGGCGGTGGGCTTGAGAAAGGCGCGGCCGGCGGATTCGACAAAGGAGCGTCCGGCGGGCTTGCGGCAACCACATGTGACGACCCCGGGCTGGACTTCGCTTTGTCCACGGTGAAAGCCGATCCGGCGATCCACAGCGCGAAGTTGCTGTATTTCCTCAGCGGAGCTTGTAACAATCCAAAGAGAAAGGTAAAATTGAAATCGCATCATATGACCCCTTTAAAATTTATTCCTGTAATGGCCAAGCTGAATTTTCAGCATCATTACTCCAGTCTTCAGTGTCACATGATCCTTCAGAAATCATTCTAATATACTGATTTGTTGCTCAAGAAACATTTCTTATTATCATCAATAAAAACAGTTGTGCACAGTTAAAATTTTTGTGGAAACCATGATACATTTTCAGGTTTCTTTGATGAACAGAAAGTTCAAATGAACAGCATTTATTTGAAATTGAAATAACAATTTAAAAGTCTTTACTGTCACTTTTGATCAATTTAATGCATTAAATGGAAGGGGAAACATGGGAGCTATAGCACTAGCATGGCTAAAATAAAGGGAAACGGCAACACACGTCCGTTCCTTATACTAAAACTTAGTATAGTATTGTACAGTATTGTAGTATAGTATATAAGGAAAAGTAATTTACAGCTGCATATTCTAAGAAGCAAAATGTGTCAGCACACCACACAGGAAATCGCAGAGTTATTCATCATTTTCAACATTAATAATGCAATAATGGCTCCATGTGCTATCAATCAACTCTATGAGACTTCTGCAATGTGAATGAAGCGTATCACACACAGCTCTGTTAAACACAGGCAAGTTTGGCCGCAGACTGTGCTGCTCTGTTGGATTTCACAGAGGGAGGGCTGTCTGGCTGTGTAGGAAGAGCAGAACGACATAAACCAGCCGTAATCAAAGCAAAAAGATGCACCAGGGCCGGACTGCCCATCTGTCATCTGATGGTCTGAGACAGCAGCTGATTGCATGCAGGAATGGAGGTTGGCACGTATCTTACTTTTACAAACCTTAAAAGCCAAGCTTTCAAAGGGCTTTAGGGAAATCAATTTTCAGGGATTTAGAGGAGGTAAATTTATTGCTTGACTGATGACAGAAACCCACACTTGACAACCCAAGCACAAAGAAAGAGAATCAAACTCTAAATATAAAATGAGTCACTGTGTTGAATTGATCAATGAAATTAAAGTCAACATTGAGTAGTGAATTTATCACATTTAAATGTAAAATGGGTAGTGAATGGCAATTCACAGACTTGCGAATATTTTGATATATCTATAGATTCCATAGAGATCCTGTCGTATATATTTTTTTACTTTTCATTTCCTTTTCCTGAGGTTCCATGATCTAAAAACAGCCAAAATGTTGTTTTACATTACTAATTTTTATTCTTTCTGTACCTAAGAAATTTCCATTTTTGTATCCGCCACTGCACCTTTAAGGCTTCTTCTGTGTAAATACGCTCTGTTATGATTGGCTAACTTCTTTGCATTGAAATGAGTAAAAATTGTGATGTTCAGTTCTAAAAGTCAAATATGCACGTAAAGATACACTACCGGTCAAAAGTTTGCAATATTTCTTATGTTACTGTCTCTTATGTTCACAAGGCTGTATTTATTTTAACTCAGTAATATTTTAAAATACTTCTACAATTTAAAGAACGGTTTTCAATTTGAATATATTTTAAAATGTAATTTATTCCTGTGATGCAAAGCTGAATTTTCAGCATTACACCAGTCTTCAGTGTCACATGATCCTTCAGAAATCATTCTAATATGCTGATTTGGTGTTATTATTAATGTAGAAAACTGTTTTCACTGCTTAATATTTTAGTGGGTACCATGATACACCATTTCAAATTTTGGGGTAAGTAAGATTTAAAAAAGAAAGAAAGAAAAGAATTGAATACTTTTATACAGCAAGGATGTTACAAAAAATTATATTTCAAATAAATGCTGTTCTATTGTACCGTCTATTCATCAAAAGAATCCTAAAATAGAGCATGCAATAAATTAAAATATATTTCGACAGAAAATGTATTTTTATTTATTATAATTTTAAGTTATAATAATATTTTACAACATTATAGTTTTCTTATTGTATTTTGGATCAAATAAATGCAGCCAAAGTGAGCATAAGACACTCCTATCAAAAACGTTACAAAATCGTAATTATTCCAAACATCTGACTGGTGGAGTACATGAGTACGATGTGTTTATATATTTCATAAGTTGGAAGAATGTGATTGCTTTTGAAAGCGCTTTCTCTTACCTCCTCAAGCGCCCATAAGGAATCCACAACAGGCTTGATCTTCTTTTGGTCGTAAAGGGAAAGAAGTTTTTGCACCGCTGTTTTGACTTGGTTGCACCCTCCCTGCTTGAAGAGGAGGTTCAGGAGCGAGAATCCGGCTATGACTTTATTCTCCTCATAGAGTTTGATAGGGTTCACCTTCTCAACCTGCCACCACTGTGAGATAAAGAGCAATGTTTTTAACAAACTGACCACCAAAACTTCGTCATGGTGCAACACTTAAGATGATATGGAAAATAGATCTCAAACTCTACTCACAGATTTAGCAAAACTGAAGAAACTTTTTGTCTCTCCTGTCACCATGTTTGATGAACCTGGAAATGTGTTCACAAAGATATATTTTAATACTGTATATATTTTTCAGAAGCCTTTTTAAATATGATATAAAAAAGGTTTGCACGTGCTTTTTGTTGAGTATCATATTTGATACACCAGACTTCTATGGCTCATATAGTATGACATAGGAGAATATGGAGCTCATACTTCAGTTCTATTCAGAGGCCCACACTGAGCAAAAATGTGGTGCAGCTGCTGACATTCTTATGGCCAAAAAGTAAGATGAAATTCTGATAACGTGTAATGTAAATCAATGAGATCTTCATAACAGTATAGCAGACTACTTGCATAAAATGCATTTAACGGTGTAACACTGTGTCTCTGTGAAGCATTCAAAACACTGCACTGTTTGAGCATCCCAACAAACCCGATGCAACACTATTGGTTCAACCAGTCTATCAAGCTTTAACTTAACCAATGGCAGATGGGGAGTAATCGGAAAACATGTTTAAAAACAATTATCAATTTTGTAGATGCAAGTGGCTCAGAAATTACTCATTCCATTTTTAATGGACTTAAAATGTTAAAAGATACAAAGTACAGTCTTGGCATATGAAGCAATAAAACATGGCACTATTACAGCAATGCCAAATGGCTCTCTTATTAATAAGCTCCATCCAGAATTATGTTGACTGATTCATTCATTTGGCAGTAATGTGTTCTTAAACCAAAATTTTACATTATCTCTGCTCTGTGGTGTCCCTCCTAATTAAATATCCCTAATGGGCCAGAAAGCTAAGGGAATTGAAGTAATTAAAGTTGCAGGCATTATCTTTTATGAGAATTATGTGATTAACCTCAATTTGCTGTTGGCCACCTAGAATGTGACACCTTGTGTGTCTAGTGGCTGCTTTTAAATGAGGGTCAAGAGGTCACACATGAACCTTTTGGATATTTCCTACTCATGGGGAATGACATCTTGCTACATTTTTTTCTCTTTCTCTACAA
Organism: Sinocyclocheilus rhinocerous; assembly: GCF_001515625.1. Classification (NCBI taxonomy): domain Eukaryota; kingdom Metazoa; phylum Chordata; class Actinopteri; order Cypriniformes; family Cyprinidae; genus Sinocyclocheilus; species Sinocyclocheilus rhinocerous. The sequence continues at coordinate 767,751 of NW_015661991.1, read as the reverse complement.
TCCATTGCATGATGCAATAGTTACCACAAATGAACGTTCTGTCATCATTGGTCATGTCCACTTGTTGTGTACTTAAAGGTCCCCTGAAGTGCCTTGAAACATGCAGCATTTTTCTATGTTGTGACGTAATTTCAACTGAAACAGGAAGAGAGGGAGGGACATATCGAGCAGCCCCGCCCCCTTTTTAAAATAGCCAATAGCGTTTTGTTTATATCTGCTCGGGCCAGAGCCGTTGAGCTCGGTAAAGCCGCTTTTGACAGTCACAGTCTAATAGATTAACCCCTTGATTCAATATGAAACTCTTAGTAAAACAAAATAGTGGTCATAATCATGCTGAGGCTGTGTAGTTGTAAAAGTTTTTAATATATGCCGACTCGTGCATATGATCCGCTCCGTGCGATCGCGTCTCTGGACCGGAGCCAAAGTCCGGATCAGACTGTTTGCGCTGCCGCGGTTCGCGTGAAACAACGTGAAACCACACCTCATTTGCACCAATCAAAAGCATATTTGCACTGTCTGAATCGTTCCCTATCACTTACATTGTGCACTTCGAGCCATTCACTGTACAGGAAATACTACACTGTGAATAAGTGACCAATCTCAAGCCGCTTCAGTGTCTATTTGTAGTGCAGGGGGCGGGTGCTTCGGATTCTAGAGAGCATTTGATTGGTCAGAAGATTTGATGAGAAGATGAAGTACGATGTGACGTCAAAAAAAATTGTTGAGCCGTTTTGGCGGAAGTGACGAACTGCAAGCTTTGAATGCTTATATCTTATAAATGCAAATTTTGTCACTGTTTTGGAGCACACTGCTTTACAGATAACCTTAAGACTAACATATTGATACTAACACCCAAAAAACTTTAATTTTGATTTCATGGGGACTTTAAATCTAAAAAATATATTTTTAAAATACTGTACTTGCAGATATTATAACATTGATGAAGTATAAGGTCACTTAAGCGTACTTAAAGAGAGTACGCTATGTTTCCTAACACACTTAAATATGCTTTTAAAAATGCACTTTGTAATAATGTCAAATTAAAGTCTAATTTGTAATAATGTCAAATTAAATGTACTTTAAATTACAATTTAAATAATTGTTTTAATATACTATTGTCATGTTTAAACAAGTATAATTATTTTGATGTGTTGAATAGTATACTAAAATACGTGAAAAGGTATTTAAGTATAATTTTAACTAGTGTGCTATTCAAGATTACATTTAAAGTTAATATATTTTAAATGTAGTAAATTGTAATTTCATCATAACAAATGTGTAATTACAAATGTATTTAAATAAATGACATACAAGTTTCAATAAAAATTACATGAATAGAAAATGACATTAGAATATTTCAGATTACCATAAATGTTTGTCAGTACATTCAGCAGTACACTTAAACCATATTTCTATATGAAACTGCATATTATACTTGCATTCAATTTAAGTGGGTCAAAAAAGCACTCTGCATTTCAACTAATTGAATTTAATATAAATTTAAACTAAAATAAATTGTCATTTCATTTTAAATAACATGCAGTTAAGTGTCCAAAAACAGTTCAGTTTGCACTTAAGTACATTCCTTTAATGTACATTACTTCCCTTAAAAGTCCTCTTTTTTACAGTATGCTAAAATGTACTTCTTTTTCACAAGGGATTGGGAACATCGCTTATAGCACATTTTTTGTCCTTTCTGGTGCTTTACAGCTTACAGTGATTAAATGTTTCTCATAAAAAGAACTGCAAGAACATTCTTCAAAACAACGCATATTGTGGTCCACAGAAGATGGAAAGTCACACTGCTTAATGATGACAGAATTTTCATTTTGAAATGTTTAATTAATTTCAGTGTTATGCAAATGCTCTTCATCCGTTTGTACCAACCATACAGGATGTACGTTCCCATGGGCTTGAGCAGAGTTAGGCCTTTTCCTGTGTTCTCTCCACACAAACAGTCCAGTACAATATCTACTCCATCTGGAGATATCCTGCAGGAGAAAAGAGACATCATTAACCATATTGCTGCTCTAAGCACTGGTAGCTTGCTTATCCAGTACAATATCTACTCCATCTGGAGATATCCTGCAGGAGAAAAGGGACATCATTAACCATATTGCTGCTCTAAGCACTGGTAGCTTGCTTAAATTGGGGCCTCTGAAAATTTGGAATATTAATATTGCCCTAATATTGAATATTTTTCAGCGTCTCAGCTGCTAAGGAATGAGAGGTATGTCTTTAGAAACATGGGCTCTAATGCATTCCTGACTTCATGGTTCTTGGACCGCCTGCAAGGCTTAACCATTAGGAGGCCTGGGGTCCTGCCTATTGTGGAAGAGAGACCAACTTGAGACCAATTTAATTTTGCTTTGCCCCTGATCCTGAGAGGAATGTGGAACCACAGAGATGAAAAGAGTCCTAATCTCCTCTCTCATACTCAATTTACGTGAATTAGTTTGAACATAAACGTGCACCAAGATCAAATCCCTTCAATAAAACATATTTTGATAGAATAAAACTAACAAAAAGTGCCAAGTACTACCATAGTTTTAAACCAAGGTAGTAATATGTTGTTGTTTTGTATTTTTAGAATTACCAAGGTATTTTTACCATCACTGCACAATGTTCTTGCTTGTAAAGGAAACCAATAATAATGGACAAATATGCTATAATATACAAATAATAATATACAAATGAGATCCACCATATGGAATCTTCTACAGAATAATAGTCAGTTCCTGCACATTTTCTGGCTTTGTTCTAACATAAATATACACCAAGAGCAAATCACTTCATTCAAATATTTATTTTGTTAGAATAAAACTAACAAAAAGCATAAAATGCTACCATAATACACTGACATGTATTCTAGAACTACTACCATTGTACTACAATTACCATTACTAAATTCTAAAATTACAGTTGTATTTTTTACCATTTCTGCACCATGGTCATGCTACACATTTCCTGGCTTTGTTTGAACATGAACATGCAGCAAGATTAAATCACTTAAAAACACATATCACATATATTCTAAAAAAAAAACAGCAAGTACTACCATTGTAGACCTAAACCAAGGTAATACCATGTTGTATTTGTTTTGTATTTTAGAATTACCAGGGTATTTTTTACCATTTGTGCTCCATGGTCTTGCTATACTTTTTTTTATTTGCTGCATATTTTATGGCTTTGTCTAAACATAAACATGCATTAAGATCAAATCACTTCAATTAAATATATATTTTGTTAGAATAACACTAACAAAAAGTACCAAGTACTATCATTTTAGACATAAACGAAGATAATATCATGCTGTAGTTGTTGTTTTTCATTTTAGAATTACCATGATATTTGTACCATTTCTGCACCATAGTCTTGCTAGAAGACATTAACCATATTGCTGCTCTAAGCACTGGTAGCTTGCTTAAATTGGGGCCTCTGAAAATTTGGAATATTAATATTGCCCTAATATTGAATATTTTTCAGCGTCTCAGCTGCTAAGGAATGAGAGGTATGTCTTTAGAAACATGGGCTCTAATGCATTCCTGACTTCATGGTTCTTGGACCGCCTGCAAGGCTTAACCATTAGGAGGCCTGGGGTCCTGCCTATTGTGGAAGAGAGACCAACTTGAGACCAATTTAATTTTGCTTTGCCCCTGATCCTGAGAGGAATGTGGAACCACAGAGATGAAAAGAGTCCTAATCTCCTCTCTCATACTCAATTTACGTGAATTAGTTTGAACATAAACGTGCACCAAGATCAAATCCCTTCAATAAAACATATTTTGATAGAATAAAACTAACAAAAAGTGCCAAGTACTACCATAGTTTTAAACCAAGGTAGTAATATGTTGTTGTTTTGTATTTTTAGAATTACCAAGGTATTTTTACCATCACTGCACAATGTTCTTGCTTGTAAAGGAAACCAATAATAATGGACAAATATGCTATAATATACAAATAATAATATACAAATGAGATCCACCATATGGAATCTTCTACAGAATAATAGTCAGTTCCTGCACATTTTCTGGCTTTGTTCTAACATAAATATACACCAAGAGCAAATCACTTCATTCAAATATTTATTTTGTTAGAATAAAACTAACAAAAAGCATAAAATGCTACCATAATACACTGACATGTATTCTAGAACTACTACCATTGTACTACAATTACCATTACTAAATTCTAAAATTACAGTTGTATTTTTTACCATTTCTGCACCATGGTCATGCTACACATTTCCTGGCTTTGTTTGAACATGAACATGCAGCAAGATTAAATCACTTAAAAACACATATCACATATATTCTAAAAAAAAAACAGCAAGTACTACCATTGTAGACCTAAACCAAGGTAATACCATGTTGTATTTGTTTTGTATTTTAGAATTACCAGGGTATTTTTTACCATTTGTGCTCCATGGTCTTGCTATACTTTTTTTTATTTGCTGCATATTTTATGGCTTTGTCTAAACATAAACATGCATTAAGATCAAATCACTTCAATTAAATATATATTTTGTTAGAATAACACTAACAAAAAGTACCAAGTACTATCATTTTAGACATAAACGAAGATAATATCATGCTGTAGTTGTTGTTTTCATTTTAGAATTACCATGATATTTGTACCATTTCTGCACCATAGTCTTGCTAGAAGACATTTTTTGTAAGGGAAACCAATAAAAACAGACAAAATATGCTTTACAAATGATATCCAGGGGAATTGTTAGAAAATAGCCCTTCAATCGTCTGCAAAATGATGTTTTCTCAAATTTCTTCCAGCTGGTTTTGAATGAGTCAGTTGCTGCACATCTTCTGGCTTTGTTCAAACATAAACGTGCACCAAAATGTTGGGTGATAAAAAGATGCTTTACAAATCCACCATAGGAATTTTTAGACATTTTTTTATTTATTTATTTAATTTTATTTTTTTGTTAGAATCAAACTAACAAGAAGCATCAAGTACTATCACTCTAGGCATAAACCAAGATAATATTATGTTGTTGTTTTGTATTTTAGAATTACCGTAGTATTTTTAGCATTACTCCACCAATATCTTGCTACAATACTTCTTATTTATTTATCTATCTATTTATTCATGTATTTTTGTAAAGGAAACCAGTAAAAAAATAAGGTAACGGGTAACAATTTTAAGGTGTCCTTGTTACACGTTACAGGTACCTACTATTATAACAACAGCAATAAATTAAGCATAATTACATTCAAGTAACCCTGACACAAACCCTAATCCTGACCCCAACCATAGAGTAAGTACATGTAGTTAATTAATATACTTAAATGTATCACTGTAACAAGGACACCTTAAAATACAGTGTAACCAAAAATAATATATCAAAAGATGCTACACAAATGAGATTCACCATAGGAATTTTTAGACACCAGCCCTTTAATCTCCTACAAAATAATGTTTTCTCATATTTGTTGCGGTTGGCTCTGAATGAGTCAGTTGCTGCACATTTTCTGGCTTTGTGTGGTTGATCAGAAGGACGTACATTTGCCCCTCCCCATACTACAACACACTACTTTCCCATCTGCTGGGTGTTGCCATGGGGACTGGAGCCACGCAGGTCTAGAGGAAGTACTGGTGACGTCTGAATCTCAGACTTGCACTGGCCTCCCAGTATGACTCATTTTTATATTCTCATCATCTAACCAATCCCGCTTCTCTATGCTCATTTACTTTCGCGTGACAACAACAACAGTGTTTGTGCTTACTTCTTAACTTCCGGAACGTAGTCGATGTTTCTGTCAAACAGATGAGTGACTGAATGCTTTATGGCTTCGTGCTTGAAGGGTGAGGCGGTCCCAAACACAGTGACATTTGGGACAGTGGAACAAAGTTGAGCGACTGCTTGACCCTAATATGGAAAAAGAGAAGAAACGGAACAAAATGTGTTCACCAGTTTCCAGTTTTGAACTCATTTTGATCATATTCCACCAAAAGCCATATTGTTAAGCTTGGAAATCTGAATATCAGTATGGGATCAGATTATATGTTTGTGTCCAAATCCCCATTTTTCTATAAGCTAAAATAAACACAACTTTAATATCTGCGACATCAAAGTTTCTTTACTAAACCTTTCCCTCAAAGCTACAGACTTACCACCGCACCTCCTGCGGAGTGAACTAATACAGACATCCCCTCCCGGAGATTGGCCACTTCAAACAGCATCATGTAGGCAGCCACAAAGTTCATAGAGAAGGCAGCCGCCTCTGGGAATGTCATGTCGTCTGGGATCTTATGCACGAAATCCAACGGTGTGCACACCACCTCTGCCCAAGCACTGTAGTTTACAAAGGCCATCACTCTGTCACCTATCTGAAATGAGGCAAAACATGTCCTTAAAGGAACAGTTCATCCAGAATATGCTTACAATTTACTCAACCTCAGGCCATCCAAGATGCAGATGAGTTTATTTTTTCATCGATTTGGAGAAATGTAGCATTGCGTCACTTGCTCACCGATGGATCCTCTGCAGTGAATGGGTACCGTCAGAATGAGAGTCCAACCTGCTGCTAAAAACATTGCAAGTAATCCACACGACTCCAGCTCATCAATTATCATCTTGTGAAGTGAAAAGCTGTGTGTTTGTAATAAACAAATTCATCATTAAAACATTTTTAATTCCAAACCTTGCTTCCAGCTAAAATACATACATCCTCTATCTATTATATTGCTTTGTCCAGAGAAAAGGTTGCATCGTCTGATAAAGTGAGGGTAGAAGTATGCAAAGATCAAGCACCGTTTATAAGCATAAACCGTCCAAAACAGTTCTAAACAAATATGATGTGAGAGGACAACAGGCGATGGACTTTTTCCATTTTCACTGGAGGAATGTTTTTTAATGGATTATGGCCTCAATTATTTTGGCCAGAAGCAATAGTTTATAGTTAAAACACTGGATTTGTTTCTAAAAAAAACAAGCTTTACAAGGCGTTTACTGGTGGTCTGGAGTCGTGTGGATTACTTGTGCATTATTGTGATGTTTTTATCAGGTCTCATTCTGACGGCACCCATTCACTGCAATAGATAAACTGGTGAGCAAGTGACCCAATGAAGAAACTCGTCTATATCTTGGATGGAAAATGTCATATATGGGTGAACTATTTCTTTAAGCTCTATAAAGCAAACTCAGTACCAGACTGAAAGGACTGATTTCGGAAGCATATAAAACCAGGACATTTTTTTCCCAGTTGAACATTTTTATGAAAGCTTAGAAAAGTACTAACCGCTTCCTGAATAAGTACACAACCAACACATCAGCATTAAAAACATTTCTGCGCATACCTCAAAGCCTTTGGTGTTTTCTCCCACAGACTCTACAATCCCAGAACACTCAAATCCAGGCACAAGAGGCGTTTTTGGAGGATTATCAATATTTCCTTGACGCACCATTAGATCAAGAAAGTTCAGCCCACTGTAAAATTAAATGTTGACGTCAAGATAATTTAGCTAATACTTCATTCTAGTTCATTTCAATCATAAATCAGAAAGTATTCTGAAATACTCCAAATTTGATCAAGTTCACAATACACAATAACAATTATATATAATAGGCGTTATTCGCGTATTTACGCGACATTACTAAAGTTTAAATGTCCCAAGAGCAGTCAAGCACATCAAGAACCAACTACATGAGGATCTGCTAGCGGATATTATTCCTAAATGTGACACAGAACTGTTAAATGTTTTGTTTCAATAATTTAATAGTCATAAGTAAACATTAAAAAGGTATATCCTTTCACAGCATATGGTTTGAAATCTCTGCAGTGTATGCTGAGCTCCGCAGAGGAATCAACAATACAGATACGGATTCTTTTTTCTGATGAAGCATCGAACCACCAACATTCATATCATGAACGGTTTTGAACCCTAAATAAAATGACTGATATGGATATTCTGAAGACACCTGTTCTTCTTGCGGCAACATGTTGCTGCTGCTGCCAGTCGCGCGAAGTCTCAGATGTGCCACATCATAGTCATTACGCATGTTGAAAAAGACTATTTAAGATGAAATATTTACCATGCTTTCACGCGAATTTTGACTTCTCCTCCTTGAGGCTCTGGCATTGGTTTCTTGGTGACTTTGAGTTTGTTTATACCACCAAAGCCCGTCAGCACCACAGCCCGCATTTCTTTTGAATCTACAACCGCACAAACGGGATTATCCGGCTCCATCATTTGCTCGGTCTCTTCAGCAATCTCAGTCCCTTCCTTTGCCATGTCTGAAGACGATGTGAACAGCCTAACGGTCTGCCGAAGCCCTCCCGGAGACTGCGCTCTCTTTGCTGCTCCTGCCGCACCATCCACTAGCGATGTTCGAATCGTGAACGAGTCGTTCTTTCGAACCGTTCATTCGAACCGAATCGCACAACATTTGTAAATCACTGGACTTTTAGAATGTACAAGACTTTTTCGAAAATAAAGTGCTAAACAGTTTCTTAACTAAATAATTTTGCCCCTCCAAAAAAAAAAAAAACGAAGATATTCTTTG